>NW_028121395.1:0-232577 GCF_965183815.1 Platalea leucorodia
AATGGTAAAAGAGGAGGCAAGAGGAGGTCACAGTAGGCCAGAAGGCCAAAGAAGGAGAAGGCAGGAGGAGACAAGAAAAAGCGGAAAAGGAGTAGGCAATGGAAGGCAAGAGGAGGCAAGAGTAGAGAAGAGGAGGAAAGAGGAGGAGGAGACAAGAAGAGCAACATGAGACAAAAGGAGAAGGAGTGACAAAGAAAGCATGATGTAACAGCTGGTGAAAAGAAAAAGAGGAATGAGAGGAGAAAAAGGAAAATGCAAGAGGAAGGAGAGAAGTAGGTAAGAGTAGTCAGGAGGAGGGAGGAGAAGAGAACAGGAGGATGCAGAGGAAGAGAAGGAAAAAGGCACCTGATGCAAAAGGAAGAAAAAGGAGGCAGCAGGATGCCCAAGAAGAACACAGGAGGTAAGAAGAGGAGGAGAAAAGAGGTGGCAAGAGGAAGCCAAAGCAGGAGCCAGAAGGAAAAGGAAGAGGCAAGAGGAGGCAAGCAAAAGCGAAAAAGGATGAGACAGGAATATGCAAGATGAGGTTGCAGGAGGCAATAGGAGAAGGGGGAAGAGGCAATGCGCAACAGTAGGAGGAGGGCAAAAGAGGAGGCGCGAGGAGGTGAGAGCAGGCCAGAAGGCCAAAGAAGGAGGAGGCAACCAAAAGCAGAAAAGGAGGAGGTGCGAGGAGGGCAGAAGAGGCGGGAGGAGGCGGAGGCAATAGGAGGCAATGGGAGGCGCTAGGAGGAGGAGGAAGAAAAGAGCAGGCTTAGAGAGGAGCCAAGAGGAGGAAGAGGCAAGGGAGGCTGAGTAGGAAAAGGCAAGAGGAAGAAAAGTAGGCCCTAGGATGTCGGAGGAGGGAAGAAGAGGCTTGAGGAGGCTGTGGAGGAAGAGAAGGCCAAAGGCCGGTGAGGCAAGGAGAGGCGCGAGGAGGAGGAGGCGAGAGAGAGCAAGAAGGTGGCAGAAGAGGAGTAGGAGGTAAAGAAGGAGAAGGAGAGAAGTGGAGGCAGCGGGAGGCAAGAGGAAGAGGAAGAAGAGGAGGCGCGAGGAGGCGAGAGGCGGAGAGAGGAGGTGAAGGAGGAGGAGAGAAGAAGAGGCCAGAAGAAAAGCAGGAGGAGGAGGCGAGAAGATGGCAGAGGAGGCGCGAGGAGGCGCAAGGAGCAGGCAACAGAGGAGGCGCGAGGAGGAGAGAGCAGGATCGTGGAGGGAAAGGAGGATGAGGCAATGGCAGAAGAAGAGAAGGAGGCTACAGGACGCCGTAAGGTGCAAGAGGAGGCAAGAAGATGTCAGAGGAAGAGGAGTGGCAGGAGAAGGAGGGAGGAGGCGGTGGAGTCAATGGGGCAACAGGAAAGAACGTGAGGAGGGAGGAGGCGAGTGCAGGCAAGAGCAGGCAAGAGGAGGCAAAAGGCAATGGCGTCTTCCTGCTGGCGCCTCCTCTTGCCTTTGATTGCCTCCTGCTCCCCTCTTCTGCTCTTGCCTCCTGCTGCCTCCTCTTGCCTTCTCCTTCTCCTCTTCCTCCTCCTCTTGCTTTCCCTTGCTTCCTTTTCTCTCCTCCTCCACTTGCCTCCTTTTGGCTTCCTTCTCCTCCTCCTCTTCCCACCACTTGCCTCCTCCTCCTCCTCTTGCCTCCTGCTCCTCCTCCTTCTGCCTCTTGCTTCTCTTGCCTCTTGCCTCTTCTTCCTTCTCACTCCTCGTGCCTCTCCCTCCTCTTGCCTCCTCTTGCCTCCTCCTCCTCTTGCTTCCTCTCTCCTCCTCCTCTTGCCTTTGCTTGCTTTTCCTTGCCTGCACTTGCCTCCTTCTCCTCTTCCCTGCGCTTTCCTGCTGGAGGAGAAGGGAAGAGGAGGAGAAGGAGGCAAGGGTCTAAAGGAGGGAGGAAGAGGAGGCAAGAGGAGGCAAGAGGAAGAGGGGGAGGCTGAGGAGTAGAGAAGAAGAGTGAGGAGAAAGCAGGCAAAGGAGGAGCAGGAGGAGGAGGAGGAAGGCAGAGGAAAGCAGAGGAGGCTGAGGAAGTGGAGGCAAGAGGAGGCAAGAGGCGTCAAGAGTTGCGGAGAGGAGGCGTGTGAGGTGGAGAAGAAGAGCGTGTCAAGAGGAGGGAAGAGAAAGGCAGAGGGGTGTTAGGAGGCAGAGGTAGCAGGAGGCAAAGGGAGGCAAGAGGCAAGAGAGGAGGAGGCAAGAGGAGGCACCGGGGCAGGGCCAAAGTCGAGGCGTGAAGAGGGCAGAGCAGGAGAGAGGAGGTAAAGGAGGAGGAGGCAAGAGGAGAAGAAGGAGGAGGAAGCAAGAGGAGGCCAAAGAGGTAGAGGCACGAAGGTGCCGTAGGAGGCAAGAGGAGGAGGAGTATGGAAGAGGAGGCAATGGGAGAAAGCAGGAGGAGGCAAAGGCAAGAGGCCGTGAGAGGAAGGAGTAGGAGGAAAAGGAAGAGAAGGAGGCAAAGGAGAAGGCAAAAGGGTGTGAGGTGAAGAAAAGAGGAGGAGGAGGAGGAGAGTGAGGCAAGAGGAGGCAAGGTGTGGGAAGAGGAGGCGGTCGGAGGCTGCAGAAGAAGAGAAGGGAAAGGCAAGAGGAGGCAAGGTGAGGCCTTAGAGGAGGCACGAGGAGGAGGCAGGAGGATGTCCCAAGAGGCGCGAGAAGGCGCGAGGAGGAGGAGGCGTGAGGAGGAGGCAAAAAGGAGAGTGAAGAGGAGGGCAGAGCAGGAGGCAGAAGGCAAAGGAGGAGGAGGCAAGCAAAAGCGGAAAAGGAGGAGGTGCGAGCAGGGCAGAAGAGGCGCGAGGAGGAAGAGGCAATAGGAGGCAATGGGAGGCGCGAGGAGGAGGAGGAGGCAAAGAGAGCAGGCTTAGAGAGGAGCAAAGAGGAGGAAGAGGCAAGGGAGGCTGAGTAGGAAAAGGCAAGAGGAAGAAAAGTAGGCCCTAGGATGTCAGAGGAGGGAAGAAGAGGCTTGAGGAGGGTGTGGAGGAAGAGAAGGCCAAAGGCCGGTGAGGCAAGGAGAGGCGCGAGGAGGAGGAGGCGAGAGAGAGCAAGAAGGCGGCAGAAGAGGAGCAGGAGGTAAAGAAGGAGAAGGAGACAAGAGGAGGCAGCGGGAGGCAAGAGGAAGAGGAAGAAGAGGAGGCGCGAGGAGGCCAGAGGCGGAGAGGGGAGGTGAAGGAGGAGGAGAGAAGAGGCCAGAAGAAAAGCAGGAGGAGGAGGCGAGAAGATGGCAGAGGAGGCGCGAGGAGGCGCGAGGAGTAGGCAAAAGAGGAGGCGCGAGGAGGAGAGAGCAGGATCGCGGAGGGAAAGGAGGATGAGGCAATGGCAGAAGAAGAGAAGGAGGCTACAGGACGCCGTAAGGCGCAAGAGGAGGCAAGAAGATGTCAGAGGAAGAGGAGTGGCAGGAGAAGGAGGGAGGAGGCGGTGGAGTCAATGGGGCAACAGGAAAGAACGTGAGGAGGGAGGAGGCGAGTGCAGGCAAGAGCAGGCAAGAGGAGGCAAAAGGCAATGGCGTCTTCCTGCTGGCGCCTCCTCTTGCCTTTGATTGCCTCCTGCTCCCCTCTTCTGCTCTTGCCTCCTGCTGCCTCCTCTTGCCTTCTCCTTCTCCTCTTCCTCCTCCTCTTGCTTTCCCTTGCTTCCTTTTCTCTCCTCCTCCACTTGCCTCCTTTTGGCCTCCTTCTCCTCCTCCTCCTCTTCCCACCACTTGCCTCCTCCTCCTCCTCTTGCCTCCTGCTCCTCCTCCTCCTTCTGCCTCTTGCTTCTCTTGCCTCTTGCCTCTTCCTTCTCACTCCTCGCGCCTCTCCCTCCTCTTGCCTCCTCCTGCCTCCTCCTCCTCTTGCTTCCTCTCTCCTCCTCCTCTTGCCTTTGCTTGCTTTTCCTTGCCTGCTCTTGCCTCCTTCTCCTCTTCCCTGCGCTTTCCTGCTGGAGGAGAAGGGAAGAGGAGAAGGAGGCAAGGGTCTAAAAGGGGGAGGAAGAGGAGGCAAGAGGAGGCAAGAGGAAGAGGGGGAGGCTGAGGAGTAGAGAAGAAGAGTGAGGAGAAAGCAGGCAAAGGAGGAGCAGGAGGAGGAGGAGGAAGGCAGAGGAAAGCAGAGGAGGCTGAGGAAGTGGAGGCAAGAGGAGGCAAGAGGCGTCAAGAGTTGCGGAGAGGAGGCGTGTGAGGTGGAGAAGAAGAGCGTGTCAAGAGGAGGGAAGAGAAAGGCAGAGGGGTGTTAGGAGGCAGAGATAGCAGGAGGCAAAGGGAGGCAAGAGGCAAGAGAGGAGGAGGCAAGAGGAGGCACTGGAGCAGGGCCAAAGTCGAGGCGTGAAGAGGGCAGAGCAGGAGAGAGGAGGTAAAGGAGGAGGAGGCAAGAGGAGAAGAAGGAGGAGGAAGCAAGAGGAGGCCAAAGAGGTGGAGGCGCAAAGGTGCCGTAGGAGGCAAGAGGAGGAGGAGTATGGAAGAGGAGGCAATGGGAGAAAGCAGGAGGAGGCAAAGGCAAGAGGCCGTGAGAGGAAGGAGTAGGAGGAAGAGGAAGAGAAGGAGGCAAAGGAGAAGGCAAAAGGGTGTGAGGTGAAGAACAGAGGAGGAGGAGGAGAATGAGGCAAGAGGAGGCAAGGTGTGGGAAGAGGAGGCGGTCGGAGGGTGCAGAAGAAGAGAAAGGAAAGGCAAGAGGAGGCAAGGTGAGGCCACAGGAGGAGTCGAGTGGAGGAGGTAAAAAGGAGAGGCAAGAGGAGGGCAAAGGAGGAGACAGAAGGGAAAGGAGGAGGAGGCAAGCAAAAGCGGAAAAGGAGAAGAGGTCAGTTTTTATTTGTAGAGCAACAGCACGATATTTCCAAATTTTACCCTCTCGCTTAGCAGAGGCATCAGTAAACCAGACATTTTGTAATTGTTCTGAAAATGGGGGGGCTACTTGCACAACAGCAGGAAGCTCATGCTCCTCTTGGTTTGGAACTATTTCCTCTTGGATGACTAGATTTCTAGCAGCACCTTCAGATACTTTAAAGATGTCACAATAATGTTCTATTTGTGCATACCATTTCCGCACTGAAGCTCTTTTTGCCACCCCGTCAGGGGGAGGTGTCCCAGTTTAAACAGCTTTAATGACCTTGAAAGGACCTCTAAGCACTATGGTTTGTCGACGAATGGTGCGCTCTGCCTCTCGCAAGGCTAAGCTGACCACAAATAGTCCCTTTTCCCATACAGTATATCGCTTTTCTGCATCCTTAAAACTGCGGGAATAAAATCCAATGGGTCGAGTGGGTCCTTCGGGGCCTTTTTGCCAGAAGTGTATCGATAAACCCGACTGGGCAAATCCCCATTCAGTCTGAACTGGGTCAGTAGGATGGATTGGGCCAAGAGCCTGGTAATTAGCTGCCTCAAATACCAAAAGCTGTAAAGCCTCTTCGTGGACTGGAGTCCAGTCCCACAACACACCTTTTCGCAACAAATCATATAAGGGCCTAGCAATAATAGGAAAGTTTGGAATGTGTTTTCTCCAAAATACAAGGATTCCTAGCACTTACTGCAATTCCTTCTTTGACTCGGGCATTTTTATCTGATCTAGTGTGGAGAGGGTATCCTGAGGAATACACGTCATTCCTCCTTTCCACCAAATCCCTAGAAATTTAACTTCATTTGAAGGAGTCTGAATTTTCTCAGGTGGGATCTTTAACCCTAGGCTTTCTAAATGAATGATAATGTTATCCTGTGTTGTCTGGACCTTTTCTGTTTGACTCCCTGCAATTAGCACATCATCAATATACTGATAAACTTTAACTCCTTCCTCTGATGGGATTAGTTCTAATTAGTTCTAATTAGTTCTAGAATTAGTTCTGGAATTAGTTCTAATTCTCGTGCTAAAGCATGGTGGGCTAACGTGGCGGAATGTTTATATCCTTGAGGGAGCCCTGTAAAAGTAAACTGTTGCCCTCCCAGGTAAAAGCAAAACGATCTTGGTCCTGCAGTTGCAGAGGGACCATAAAGAACATATCTTTAACATCAATAGTTGCCATAATAGGATGTGCTTGTTCCTGAATAGTGGCTATGAGTTTGGCAATGTTTGGTACAGCAGCTGTTAACGGGCCCGTGTTTGCATTGAGCCTTCGGTAATCGACTGTTAGTCTCCACATTTAGTTTTCGGACTGGCCATACAGGAGAATTAAAGGGAGAGTGAGTAGAAACCACAACCCCCTGTTCCTTTAATTCCTCCAGTACTGGGGAAATCCCCTCTCGTGCCCCCAGGGGCAAGGGATAGGGTTTAACATTTGTTAATCTTGAAGGGGGAAGTAAAGGTGCAGCTTGTAAAAGCCATATGTTTATCAGTGGCACACCAAAAGACCAGCTTCCCCCTTTATTGTCTGTCCACACTTTACCCTTCAGGACATCAAGCCCGAAAAGATTAAGCGGGAGCGGCCCCACAACCATTTCCACTGGAGTGGCTGCCTCGTCCCCTGGTAGCTGTAAGTTGACCGTAGCCAGTGCCTGTGCTTGAACATTACCGAACGCATCTGCCACAAACAAACGTCGCTTAGACAATGATATACCTCCACGCGCTGCGTCTTCTGTCTTGATGGCTGAAATTTGAGCTCCAGTATCCACTAAAAATGTAACGGGTACTTGTCTAAATCCTACAAGGCAGGTGATTAATAAATCACCTCAATGACCTATAGTGAGCTGTCTAATATACACCCACCCTTCGCACCCCCGCTCACTACAAAGGGGCGAAGGAATTAGTTTCCCATCAACCTTTGGGGGGCAGTCGACTCAGTCAAATTAATTAGGGGTGGGGGTGCACTAGGAACCGGACTCTCAAACATTTTTACTTTGGCTGCTGGCTTTTCCGGCCACTCTAAAACTAATTTTTCAAGCCTATCAGTTGGTAACCCGTCCATAAGATCTGGAGGAACACCTTTCTGACACCCTATGGTCCATAAGCTAACACGCTTGTTTGAGATGTTTCTTCCACCGGAAAGTTTAACGAAGGACACTCTTTTTTCATTTTCAAGATGTGAGGGAGGCTTTATTCCAGTTCGTCTTAAACCCTTCAGGTCTGATTTTGGGGACGGGGTGCTAATTGGGCCATATTTTCACCCATAATTGATTAATTCCTGAGCAACCTCTCCCTAAGTCCATACTTTAAAATTTTGGTTCCTGCGATCAGAAGTCGCCAGTCCAGCTAGTGCGGTTGAGACCTTTTCGCCCTGGGGCATTGCGTTAATTGTACTTTGTAATTGTATGCCCAGAGGTTTTAAAGATTCAGGGAGGCACCTTATCAGGGGGGTCATTCATTCAGGGTCCACCGGCATCATCATCGGGGACTCCTGTTTGAGCTTTAGCTCACGATCATACATCATTTGCAAACACGCCGCTTTCTGTATATTTTCTACCAATTGATCAATTGATCCTGTGATAGCAAGAGGGTCTCCTCGTTCCAAGGGATTGAGGCCTCCAGCCCAGTAAGCTGCCCTTTGGGTTAGGGACCAGGGAGCGCGGTGATCACCGGTAGTTAAAAACAGTCTGGGCCCCCAATATCCTTCAGCTTCTTTTTCACTTAGTAATATTTGGTCCCCACCTGACAATGACACCCTCCATACATATTCTGTTTCGGATTCCTTAGGGGTACGGCCAAACTCCCTTTTTAATTTAGCTAATTCTGTAGCGGTATACAGCACTTCTTTTGTAGTAATTTGAGGGGAGTCATCCTGGTCATTGTCATACGTGAATTCAGTTTTAACCAAAGGTCGGAGAGAGTAAGGAGACATCTCTAATTTGTCTAATCTTAATTTCATCTCTTCTAACTCCTCGCAAGGATATACAATTTTCTTTTTGGGGGGCGAATGGCTGTCACCACTCTCGCCCGTGAGGAGTTGATCTTTAAGGGCAGATTGCAGATAGTCTGCCTGGGCTCTCTCCTGCTCTAATTGCTCTTTTAAGTTTTCAATTTGTCCTTGCAAAGATTGGACAAGGGCTTGTAAGCACTGCATGATCTGAGACTCGGCACTACGCTGCCTGTCTCTTGCTTCCACAGCTACAACTAAACTGGCACCCAAAACGGCGCATATAATTGATTTTCCTTTTCCGGCCCGAAGTTTACCGTCCTTTTGCAGGGTGCTGATTCGGTCGGTTATACTCTGCAGATTATACCAATTGTCTCGTGCCCAATCAATACCTTATACGGAAGGGCGTGCATTATGTTTTTCCAAAAAGTTATACAGCACCTCCCTGTCCACAGGGATAGTGTTATCATCACCCATTTTCTACAACAGCACACTTCAAGCAGGTTTAGTATTCAACAAGTGAGGGTGGTCGTCCCAGGGAGGCCACACATAAGAGTTAATTTTCACAAAGGTTTCACCCTCTACTTCCCTGAGAGGTACGCACGTAAGACAAGCAAGTTCAAAGGTAAGAAATACAAGAGGTGCACCACTTTCACTCCAAGGGGTCCTGTCCGTGACGCCAATAAAATGTTAAGTCCCGGTCTGGTTGTCAGGCTCGGGGAAGGTTTGTAATGATCCCAAGGGCGAAATTAAGACACAAACGAGGTCATATGCCGCCAATCAGACATTTTATTGGGTAAATATAAAAGAGTAAAGCGATAGGAAAGGCAGGAAATATTAGGAGGAAATTAAGCAAGCATTCAGAGAGATGAGCAAAGGATAGTCACCACCATGGATCCAGTGGCGTCCCGTTGGTCCCGTCTTCATTTTTTCCGTGGTGGATGGCCACACTCAGGTTTCGTTGTGCCGTCTTTTATCTGGTGTTGGAGAGGGAGTTTGCCCTCTCGTTTCCGTTTGGTTACCCAGGGCAACATCACGTACCCAACACATGCACATCTACTGGTGGGGCAAGCGGCCTGACTGGATACCAGTTGGTGTCCTCTTCTTGGTGGTGCCTGATAAGCCAAAGAATGGCCTGCTGCTTCAGCAAGTTTGCAAAGGTTTCCTTGCCAGATGGTGGTACTTGATAAGCCAAAGAGTGGTCTGCCCTCGGGTCTTGTCAGACAAAAGAGTGGTCTACTATCCGGTCTTATCAGATAAACACACACAAGCAAACTTTGAGACAATTGTTCTTAACACTTCAGTCTCTTACAGATGCATCTCCTTCGGGGAGCGTGGTAAGACCTCGCGTAATGTCTGGACTATAAAACCTCCCAAACCCAGCGACAATCATGACAAAAAACCCACACCCACGCCGGTCCCTCAGAGAAACCCCAATCCATGGCACGAGAAAAAGTTGGAACCTCTTATTTCGGTTTACCTGCTAACAGCTCTCATTATTCTTGCTTGCCCTTCGCCAAGAATTTTTTAAAAGCTTTCCTCATTGCATTTATAGTGTAAAAAAAGATCTTCAAGCTACAGAGGAATGGTGAAAAGGATTTAAAATCCATGCTCTCACTAGAGAATTGATCAAAACCCATCTTCATAACAGACGCTATACAATTTCCTGAGAAGATTGTAGTTTATCAAGGGTCAACGTTCGATATATTCCTTACCTGCTTAGATTCACCTAACAGAGTGCAAGCCATTCTTTTTCACCGCTTGTCAACCTTACACGTGGTTGTTTTCAATCTTTACTTCCAGCAAACAGGATGTAAAATATGGTGGCTCATCTACCGTGAAGGAGGAGGAGAAAGAAGAACCGACCACGAGTGCAAAAGACAGAGTGGGACCAGTTGAAAAACCCAGCGCCCATGAAGTCTGAGAACACGACTTGAAGGAAAGACCAAGTTAACCATCAGGAGAGAGAGCATTTGGCGACGGATCTTGGGAGGAAGCTCGGGCAGCACCAAAACTGGCAGAAGTGGTGACCAACCAGCAGCAAAGGTGTGAGGCCCAGGACGCACGGGAGCTGGAGACTGATGGCGACGAGGCCGCCCATGTCCTCTGCCTCCAAAACGAGCTGCTGCTGCAGAGGCCACTCTTCCTGAAGTCCATCCTGGGGTGGTTTGAGCATCTCCATGGCCCCGCAGTCCCCAGAGAGCTACCATGGCCCAGGCTGGACCATGGGGACCTGGTGCTGGCCGGGCCCCCCGCTGCCCCCAACCCCAGCTCCGGACACAGGGCAGCGGCTGGGGCAGGAGAACGTTTTAACGACTGCAGTTTTCTGTCTCTTAGTGACATAAAGAAATGGGATCCTCCGTGTCAAAACAGACTAAAATGGGAGTCTGAGGTCCCTGGCATCACATGGAAGAAATCCTCCTCCTCCCTCCTCCTCCTCCTCCTCTGTCTTCTCCTCCTCTTCCTCCTCCTCCCTCCTTCTCCGTCTCCTCCTCCTCCTCTTCTTTCTCCTCCTCCTCCTCTTCCTCTTCCTCCTCCTCCTCCTCCTCCTCTTCCTTCTCCTTCTCCTTCTCCTTCTCCTTCTCCTTCTCCTCTTCCTCCTCCTCCTCCTCCTCCTCCTCCTCTTCCTTCTCCTTCTCCTCCTCCTTCTCCTCCTCCTTCTCCTCCTCCTCTTCCTCCTCCTCCTCCTCCTCCCTCCTCCTCCTTCTCCTCCTCCTTCTTTACCTCCTCCTTCCTCCTTCCTCCTCCCTCCTCCTTCCTCCTCCTCCCCCCTCCTCCTCCTCCTCCTTCTCCACCTCCTCCTTCCTCCTTCCTCCACCCTCCTCCTTCCTCCTCCTCCTCTTCTTCCCTCCTCCTCCCTCCTCCCCTCCTCCCCTCCTCCTCCCTCCTCCCTCTTCCTCCTTCTCCTCCTCTTCCTCTTTCTCCTTCCTCCTCCTCTTCTTCCCTCCTCCTTCTCCCGCCCCACCAAAGCTCACCCACTGCCGAGTGCAGATTTCACAGCCACCGAGGAAAGACCCCCAGCGTCAGACCCCATCGTTTGCAGACGGGGCTTTACTGGAGAGAACGAAGCCTTGGTGTTAACAGCCTGGCCCTTGTCCTGCTGGAGGAGGCTCTTGCTGGACATCTCTCTCGGGAGAGGCTCTCCCGGCACTCGCCGATGTGGACTAGATCTGCTCCTCACCAGCACGGCAATGGGCTCTTCCCTCTGCCTTCTCGAGGAGGTGGGTCGCTGCTCCTCGCAAAGCCTGCTGCATCCCTGGGGAAAGGCTCCTACCGCGGCAAGGACAAAGTCCCACATCTCGACCGAGACCCTCCTGCCTCTCCCCTCTCCCAATTGCCCCAACCCAGTGATGGCTGTGCTCGGGGCTGCAGAGAGGCACCTGGCACTGGGGACTGACCCCCGCCATTCCCACGGCATGAGAAAGGAGGGGATGCTGTCTGTGTCCAGCCCTGTGGCACTGGGATTTTCTTCCCTCACCCCCAGCTGGGCCACCAGACCCCAGCTGGCCCCGTCTGGCCTCAAGCTGGCCCACACTCACCTTTTCAGAGGTGAGGGCTCCAAAAGGCAAAGACTCAACTCGTCCTCTGGGCTCTCCTCATCCTCCATGGAGGGCTTTTTTCGGCCCTCTCCCCACCGCTCTGCAGTGCCGCGACCGCAGGAGCCCTGCACAGAGAGGGGTGAGCGCAGGAGATGCCACTGGGCAGCGGGGAAGGCGCCTCGAGCTGGTACGGCCCCACACAGGACAGTCAGCCCCCACGCTCCTAGGGCTTAGGGACCTTCCCACCTTGGCTCCCTGGCAGCAGAGGAATGCTGTCTTCCTAAGTGTTTTTCACTGCCTGGGCCTGCCGTTGCTCTCGCTCTTCTTTCCAAGCCTTCGGGGCTGCTATTTTTGCCCTCGCCTTCTGGTGCAATTTCTTGCGCTTGCGTCCTTCCTCCTCCGTGCACGTGCGGGGCTGTGCCTGCAGGGCCATGGCAATGCAGCAGCCGTCCTGCAAGAGGACACCTCGGAAGCTTCTGGTGTCCTGAAGCGTTACCGGCCTTTCTGCTTTCCCGGGGCTGCAGGAGTTGAATGCCCTTATGGATCACTGATCCCAGCTGGGTGTCATCATCCTTGCAGAGGCACTGCTGACATCCAGCACACACCCACAAACTGCCCGGGACTGCCTGTAGGGTAAGGCAGGTTGTCTTCTGCTCGTAGAGGTTCCTGCAAAGTCAGATTGTAGCTTCACTGTCCACGGAACGAGGCATGAAAGACTTTTATTTCAGCGCTTCCAGTCTTTTTTTCCCCTCAGAGGGGTTAACCAGCAAGAATATATGGCTGGATGCTACTAGGTGGGATCCAGAGAACCATTTTCCTCACTGAAATAGGAAATGATTTAAAAAAAAAGGGCAAAAAAAGTGTACGAGTAAGGTGCGAGCATCCACTCTTCTTTACCTGGAATGCAGCGTGTGTCTTCATCTTTCCGTCATCAAAAAGAATAATATTCGCACACCGAGCCTCAGAGGGTTTTGAGCGATTCATCCATATGAAAGGGGAGACCTCTAAAAGGCGTATTTAAGACTCAAGGAGAATTTCTAGGACTGTTGGGAAACCTGACCTGGTATTTTTGATTACTGCTGGCCGCTGCCAAGTTTAGAACTCCATGCACAACTTCAACTCCCAACTCTTCACAGAGATTCCTGATGATCTCCAAGTCTACTTCTCTTAGTCTTGCTCCCCGATTCAGCAATCCCCCTTCCAGGCCTTATAACCAAAGCTTTACTTTTTGAACCCTGCTATCCAGCTCCTCCGGAAGAAGAATGCCGTTGTCTCTTGTCTTCGCTGAGCATTGTTTTTATTATAAGGCTTATTTTTCTAAAAGAAGCATAACTTTTTCTGTGCGGTCTTCAAGAAACTGCACGTGAACAAGTGTATAAAGAAAAGCTAGGTCCCCGGGGCCATCGCCACCACCTGATTCTCTTATTCTTCCATTATTTACTAATTTATGCTTCTAGAAACTCTAAATTTGATACTAGAGCAACCCTTACACAATTCATATTTTTGGGGGGGAAAAGATACACACGTCTTCCCATCGTGATGCTAATGGGTGTAACTTCGGCCAACTGGAAGAGTGCCGACTTGCCACAGGGCTTTACTGGCCCAGGACTCGACAGCCAGGAAGCATTCGATGAGATCTAGGTTTTAAATGAAGAGAGGAGAAAATAGTTCAGTGGCACAGAGCATGATGAATGGGTGATTTAGAATGCTTAAGGAATCACTGACCAAGGTACTATCATCGAATCCAAGAATGGGTTGGGTTGGAAGGGACCTTAAAGATGATCTGGTTCCAACCCTTTGCCACGGGCATGGACACCTTCCACCAGCCCAGGTTGCTCAAAGCCCCATCCAACCTGGCCTTGGACACTTCCACGGATGGGGCACCCACAGCTTCTCCGGGCAACCTGTGCCTCACCGCCCTCATCGTACAGCATTTCTTCCTTAGATCTAATCTAAATCTGCCCTCTTTCGCTTTAAAGCCATTACCCCTTGTCCTGTCAGTACGTGCCCTTGTAAAAAGTCCCTCTCCAAAAGCGGAGAGCAAAAGTGGTTTTTATATGACGCTGTGAAAGTGGACTTAGAGTTCGATGGCAAGGTTCCCTCTATTAATGACTGCTGGGAAGAATCATAGAAAAGAAAACTGAGTTACGCTCAAGTTAGAGTGATTCACAGAGAGACCGGAGATGCAAAGAGTGACGAAGACCCTGCTGTTGAGTGACGAGGTTCAGAGTAGACCCCCTTGCTTTCTAAACTCCTGAAGGAGCTTAAGTGTGGCTAGGTCCAGTCTCAGTCTCAGACTTGGAGAACGGTTTATGTCTAAGGGATTGTACATGCAAAGTTTATGTAATGTTTCATTAGCATCAATTCAGCATGCAATCAAAGTCACCAAGACAAAATCAAAGTTACCACACTACAAGGTTAGGCGTGATATCGGTCGCTCACCAAAGATCTGTCATTGGTAAAGAGTCTCTCTGCCTCGAGGAGCGACCTTGCGAGGTGTCCCAGCTCCAGGGGAGATCACCGCCGTGCCGCCACGCTGCCGAGCAGGGAGAGCTCGAAGGCGGCTCACTGAGGCTGCCGTATTTATAGGATAAAATGGTTGGCTTGTAGTCAAATTACAGGCAATGGAAAAGGTCTGCAGGAGGCTCCTTGTACCCACAACTTTCTTTGTCCCTTGATAAATGAGTCTTGGAAAAGCCAAGTGTCAACCGCATGGTCGGTGTTCCAAGCCCGTGTGCATGGATGCTCATGGTGTCGCTCTGCTCCTTGGTGGGGTTTCAGAGAACGGATTGAAACATGAGGAGTTCACAGCCCGGCTACGGCTCAGGCCTTAACGTCTTCTGGATCCTGCACCAAACCACCGCCAGCCTGGTCAAGGGGTCGAGCACATCCATCGCACCTCATCCCGCAAGCGGAGCACTCAGCGGGGGGCTGTCGGGGGTGTCCGATCCCAGCTTCTGCCTCCCCTCCTGCTTGGAAACCTGCCACGTTGCCCCACCCCAAGAGGCCACCGTGCCCCAGGGCCGAGGCCACTGCAGGCAATGTGACTACTGCGGGCGCTATGTCGGCTGCTGCACCGGTGGCGACAAGCCCTCCATTGCCACGTGCCGATGGCAACCATGAATTTGCTCCCCCTCCTCGTCCTGCTGGCCACGTGCTGGCCTGCGCAAGGCACACGGGACAGCTGTGGGTAGGTGGCCCGAGGCTCTGGGAGGGAGCTGGGGCAACCATTATGGGGTTCACTGGAGGGTCCCTGCTTGTCCCCCGTGGCCACGCCACAGCTTCTTGAACCCCATGTGGGAGCCTCAGTTCTCTGCCAGGACCCAGGCTGCTGGCACAACTCATCTATGGGGCTCAAGCAGAAACAGGGGCAGGCAGACAGACAGACGCATGCCCCACGGGGCTCCCTGGCCCTGCTGTCCATGCAACGCCGTGTGGGGAGGGAAGAGGCCCAACCTTCAGCCTCAACAGCAGCAAGCCGTCGAGCAGGACAATAAGGAGTTTCTGGTTGCGGAGGGACCTGTGGGCTCCAGCCCATGGCTGCTCGCCACAGCATGTGACGCATCGTGGGGGACAGAGGATCCCTGGGTAATAGGCACCGGGCATCTCTGACCCCTCTCTCCATCTGCCTTCCAAGCACATCACCACGTGGTGATGGGGGCCACCCAGCTGGGTCCTGAGGCCCACGTGCGCCATATTAAGCGGCTCCTGGTTCACCAACACTATAGAAATATCTCAGAGAGGAACAACATCGCCTTGCTGGAATCGGACCAGCCTCTCCAGCGCAGCTCCTACGTACAGCTCGCCTGCGTGCCCGACGCCTCGCAGAGAGTGTCAGAGCTGACAACATGCTACGTCAGTGGCTGGGGTTCCACGACCGCAAGATGCGAGTTCCCAAAAAGCGCTCGTGTCCTGAGCGCAAGTTTGGCACGCTGGGGAGACGGGTTCAGCTTCCTGAGAGCAGTGGCGAAAGCCAGGGTCAGGCTGCGGGGACGTCTGCCGATAGAGAGATGTCCCCAAAGCAGGGCAGAAGGGAAACACGGGTACGATGCCTTCAAGACGCAAAGCCAAGCCCCGCGGAAGGGGTTCACCCAGAGAGAGGAGGAGAACCGCAGCGAGCTGCACCAGCTCCGCTCTGCTGTGGGTCTTTCAAATTCGGTCAAGGGCAGCGTGGGCTCTTCAGAGGGTCACCACCTCCCCCCTTCCAACCGAGAGACGAGCAGCACATGGCATCACCAGCAGAAGGCGAAACCTTCCACGCCTGCAAAGTTTCACCTTTTGCCACAGGCTCTGCTTTCCCTGAAGGGAAAAAAAGAGCAGAGCTGCTGATCGCTGAGGAGGAGAGCTGTAAGCGGAGCCTTTCTTACCTCCACTTCTCGCGTGACCTCGTCCGTGAAACCTCCTGAATTCTGTTTGTAAGCAACTGCCGGTTTGATAGCATCACTGAAGAGCTGAGAAGGAAGACGCTTGTCACCCAGAGAAAGGGTCACTGGCTCCTGTAGCATACGGAAACTGTTCCCACACCCCGAGAAAAATAAAACCCTCTGCAACTACCTGGAGCTCCCAAGAGCTCCCAAGTAGCCAAAGAGATGTACTGGCCCATTTTCTGCTCTCTGTGCCTCCCGCAGTCTCTGTGTCCTTGGACGGTAGAGGGGTCTCATGGATGCTGAGCCAAATAGCTACGTTTTACCTTCACTGCATTGGTGCCATCCACAGCAGACGCAAAGTAAAAGGGCAAACTGAACTTCCAGGCAAAGCTGAAGCTTTTCTGGGTCCAATTCATATCCATTGGGGAGCACAAAAAAGGGAGAAACGGTCAGTGAGACATCGCTGTAGGCAGAATGCCGACCTATGCAGGAGCGGTGGAACAGATGGAGACCAGAGCCCGATGTAGCCTTTTTAACCAGAACTCCCCCCTGCCCTTCTGCCACGTTACCTGTAGCCCTGTGAGGCAAGCGGCACGCTCACAGCCTGCAGATGATTCAACTCTCATATATTTTTACTTAACAAGTGGTTAGGTCCAGCCACCCCAACCTCAGTAGGCCAGAGGCTTTATTTCAGTTTTGGAACAAATCTACTGCATATTTACATATCTACCTGGCTGCCCTCCTGGGCAATGGCCTCATCATCACCGCCGTAGCCTGCGACCACCGCCTCCACACCCCCATGTAATTCTTCCTCCTCAACCTTTCTGTTCTTAAGCTGGGATCCATCTCCACCACTCTCCCCAAAGCCATGGCCAATTCCCTCTGGGACACCAGGGCCATCTCCTACGCAGGATGTGCTGCCCAAGTCTTTCTGTTTGTCTTTTTGATGTCAGCAGAATTGTATCTTCTCACCATCATGGCCTATGACCGCTATGTTGCCATCTGCAAACCCCTGCACTACGGGACCCTCCTGGGCAGCAGAGCTTGTGTCCACATGGCAGCAGCTGCCTGGGGCAGTGCTTTTCTCCATGCTGTGCTGCACACGGCCTATACATTTTCCATACCCCTCTGCCAAGGCAATATGTCCTGGACCAGTTCTTCTGTGAAATCCCCCAGATCCTCAAGCTCTCCTGCTCACACTCCTACCTCAGGGAGACTGGGCTTCTTGTGGCTAGTGGTTTTCTTTTTTTGGGATGTTTTGTTTGCATTGTGGTGTCCTATGTGCAGATCTTCAGGGCTGTGCTGAGGATCCCCTCTGAGCAGGGACGCCACAAAGCCTTTTCCACGTGCCTCCCTCACCTGGCCGTGGTCTCCCTGTTTATCAGCACTGTAATGTTTGCCTACCTGAAGCCCCCCTGCATCTCCTCCCCATCCCTGGATCTGGGGGTGGCAGTTCTATACTCGGTGGTGCCTCCAGCAGTGAACCCCCTCATCTACAGCATGAGGAACCAGGACCTCAAGGATGCCTCATGGAAGTTGATCCAATGGGTGCTGTTTCACTGACAATAACCTGCCTCTCCTCCTCTGCATGTTTCCCAGAGTTTATCTTAGGCCACAATTCTGTTTTTTTTCTCTTGTGATAATGCTATTAGGGGTAATTTGGTGGGTTTATACTCCTTCTGTGGAGGTTTGATGCTGTTGTGCCTGACAACACTGTGTCACATGTGGCCTGTCAGATAGCAGATCTTCAATAAAAGGGGATCTCCTGGATGCAGTGCCTGAAGGCTGGGCTCTTCCTTCAAAGTTGCTTCCAAGAAAATGTCCAAGGAATTGGTCTTTAAAGATTCTGTTCTCCTTTTGATCTCGGTGGTTTTGGGGTTAAGCTCAGGGTAACACTCGGTTCCACTGAATCAAAAGCTCTGGTTTTAAAGTCTCTCTTCTTGGTTTCCAAGGGCAGGGGAGATGGTCCATCAGGTCCCCATTTTTTCCTCAGGTTGCTTCTTGTATGACAGGACACATGGCATGTACCAGACTGTCTAGAAAATACTTCGGAGAAGTCAGGAGAGGAGAGGATGGGGACTCCCCACATGCCCTGGGGTTGGAATGAATGCAGACTCAGAAGGTGAAACACCCTCAAAGATGAAGTCCCCCAAAAGTAAAGCGCTAAATTGTGGTACCTATGAAAAAGGATACCTGCAGTGCCATGGGAGTCAGTGGGGAGTTGGCAGGCACAGGGAAGGGAGAGTGGAGAGCTGCAGGAGCTGCCTGAGGACCCCCAGGGCCAGGACACTGGTGCTGCCCTGGGCAGTGGGGCTGGTGGCAGCAGAGGAGGGGGCAAATTCAGTCAGGGCTGGGGTTCACCTACAAGATGAATTGAGGAGAGCCAGAGAGCAACTAGCCTCTGTTACCTCATGGCCTTGGGGCCAGCACCAGCCGTGGGGCTGATGGGGAGCCTGAGCCCCGCTGTCTGCCCCCCAGCAGCTGCTGTGCCCTTCAGAGGGGCTAGGGCCGTGGCGTGAGTGCCCAGAGCTCTGCAGCAGCCTGCGCTGGGCAGTGCCATGGAGCCAGCCCAGGCTGGGCTGCTCTGCTGGGCTGGGCTGGGGAGAGGGCAGGGGAGGTGGGGAGAGGTGGGGAGGGTCTGGCTGGGCTGGAAAGAGCCCGGGAGAGAAAAACACCGGTGTAGAGCTAAGGTGTGTGAGTGTGCAGGGATGGGGCAGCCAGCACTCCCAGTGGAGAGCCAGGTGTCGTGGTGAAGGAAGCAAGGCATCCAAGGTGCAGAAGAGACGGGCCTGGTCTGTGCCATGTGCCCTGAACACCACAGGGAAGTTGCCCCTGGAAAATTGTCCCAGACCAGTCCCACCCACCGGCCATTGCCATCTCTGGCCATACACCCCAGCTCTGAGGAGGGACCTTTGCTACATGGTCACCCCCATCCTCCTCGGAGCTCAGTCATACCCAACTCTACTCCCATTATAAATCAAAAGGGGACCATTTTCCTACTGATAGCCATTACACACAAAATCCCACAGCTCTTGCCACAGCTGGTCTCTCAGGCAAGCTCGTTCTCAGACAGCTCCAGCTAGGTCAGGTGCTCATGGCCTGGTCATGACAAATATTGAGAATTTCAGTTGATTGAAATCCCAAGTCAGAGGATTTGTTTACATTCTGTTTACAGCCTAGAGCACCCCATGCTCTGCAGATATCTCGTTGCCTTATCTCTGGCCGGAAACTTCCTCATTTCAACATTTGACTATTGCCTATTATTCTCCTGCCAAGCAATACCATTACAAGACCGGTTTCACTTTCCTGAAAGCCTCCACTTGAGGACTGGCAGGTCACTATTAATTTCTCAAGACCTTCCCTTCTGCACGTTCAACAAGGCCCTTTCCTCCACTTTCTCCTCCCAGGCAAGTGCTCCAGCACCTGAGCAGCTCGATGACTCTCCACTCAACTCCCTGCCAGTTACCAACACCTCCCTTGCTGTGCGGGTGATCTCTGGCCAAGAGCCCAGCAGCCCCACAGGCGCTCCCTCCCTCCTCCCCTTCCCCAGTGGGGGACCAAAAATGGACGCGGTTGTGTACAGGTGGTCTAAGGAGCGATGAGCAGGGGGAGACAATCACTGCCCTCGCTCTTTTGGTGAGACTCCAGGACTCTGCTGGCTGCCTTTGCTACCAGGTCGCACTGCTGGGTCATGTTTTGCTTTCTGTCTCCCACCACCACCAGGGCCTTTTCCGCAGAGCTGCTCCCCAGCCAGGCAGTCCCCAGGCCCTGCAACTGCAGGCTGTTAGGCTACCCCAGGCACAGGGCCTGGCCTTTGTCCTTCTTCTGTCTCATGATGTTCTGGACTGGACAGTCCTTCTGCCTGTCAGGTTTGCCCTGAATGGCATCCCTAGGGCACAGGAATGGTCCTCCCCATTTAGTGCCATCCACAAACATGGTGACAGTTGCCTCCTCTGTGTCATGGATACAGGTGTTAAACTGCATAGGGCTCAGGAGAGTCCCCTGTGCTGCCCCACAATGTCCCAGTATGGCCCACTGCCCTCCAGGTAGGGCATGAACCCTTCAGCGCTGCTCTGTCAGCCTCATCCTCCAACTGGTGTTTCACCCATCTGTTTGTCGACCCATCCAGACTGTAATGGCCTAACGTGGGTACAAGGCTATCGAGGGAGACCATGCCAAAAGCCTTGCTGAAGCTGAGGTAAAGGACATCCACTGTTCTCCCCTCGTGCATAAAAGCAGTTCCTTCATCAGGAAGGCCGTCAGGTTGGTGAGGCATGATTTACCCTTGGCTAATCCATGCTGACTGCATTTGGACACCTTCTGCTCTTTGAGGTGCCCAGCAATGTCACCCAAGAGCACTCATGGGAAGGCTCACTCCTCCCCCAAGTGAGCTTGTACAGCCTGGGGTTCCCGGGGTTGCACTTTTGGCCTCTTTCAACGATGGGTGCAACATTGGTTTGTCCTCACTCCCAAGAGACCTCTACCAATCCCGTGACCTTTCAAAAGGGATATTCCAAAGTAATATCAATGTTCCAGTGTCACTTCATTACCACTATTCTGTCTGTTTTACTGTGTATTGAATTTATATTCAAATTAAGTTTAAATTTAAATTATTAAAAGAAATTAATAGTATTTATATAAATTTAATTTTTATCTTTCACATGTTTTCAGCTCTCTTGAAAGAAGAACCATTTCTAACGTCATCTTTTCAGGTGCAGACTGCCAAGACAAAGGCCCTTTCCCTTATTCTCCAGTTTTCTCCTGCCCTTACTCTTGGTTCATTCAGAATCATCTCACCCATCTAGTTGCTGCTTTGACATCAGGGACTTAAAAGTTTGCCTGTCTTGCAGCAGTCTAATTGTCTCCTTAGCCAACTCTTTAATTATGTTTATATCTCTCTTCTTTGGATCTGCCTACCTGAAATAGTTCTCCTAAGATTATCCCCTGTAGAAAGGCAACCTCATTAGAGGCAGCTTGGACTTAGCATATGCTGGCAGAGTCTGTTTTCTTTATGGAACTGGACCATGCTTGACTTTTCCTTTGCTTGCAAATAGGAAAAACCCTCCTGTGCCTGTGTGCAGCCAGGTCTCTAAGGAGAGCAGGGGGGAGATGGTGCAAAGGAGCTGAACCATCCAGCTGCAGAGATCAGTGGAGAAGTCTGCTGTAAGGAAAAGTCCCAGGTGGGCAAGGAGAGAAATGGTGGGGTTGGGGAGGTGAGGTGGGAGGTTGTCAGAGCTCAAGGGACAGCTTCTCCTACCAGTCCAGACCTCCTGAGGAGACACCCTGCAGCAATATTTATTGGAGAATGCTGCTGTCAACCCTTCTCTAAACTGAAAAGTAATAAACTACACCCTTGAAAATAAAACCTTATGTTTATTAGAAGCTCTTTGAAATCTTTCCCCATAACTATGCTAGGAAACAGCTCCAATTATCTGTACAACTCTTGAAGACTTGATGAAACTTATGGGAAGAGACATGGCTCGTTAGGGCTTGCTTTATTTTAATGAGCCCCATGGAGTATTTGTGCTGAGTCCTTCAGCTGCAGGCACTGAGAGGAGATTGCACAAACATCCCCAAGAGTCAGCACCAAAAGCAAAACCCAAAGTACCTTGAAGTATTCATAAGCCCCACTGAGGGCCATTACTGGCAAAGCCTCCCCAGGGACTCGTTAGAGCAGAGAATTGGAGGCCATGATTGCAGGCAGGCAAAGGGAATGTGCAGGCAGCTCAGCTGCTGAGAAAACCCTGGTTTTGTTTTATGAAGCAGCAAGGCCAAGCTCTGACCCCCAGCCCCGGGGAAGGCAGGTCCTGTCCCTCACGCATTGCTCAGGGCTCTTCCTGGGGCAGTGGGATGTGTGGGGGGGGGGTGATGCTGAGTGCAGGACAAGGCTATGACAGCTCCCAGCCTTACTGGGGGTGTGCAAGGAGGCAATGAGGACCCCCAGTGCCTTAGGACAACATGTCTCCTCATAGACCTTGGTGGCAGGGACGATTGCCATAGTTAAAGGGAACAGCCTTGGGTTCTCTGGGCCACTTCCAGCCTTTCCAGTGCTCTTTGCCATCTCCACCATAGCTTGTCCTACGCTGTCCCACAGCTGCTTCTTTTGCCCTGCAGGCTGCAGACACCCATCTGGCTTCCTCACCTTGCTCTCACCCTGCCATTTCCATACATTCACTGACGGCTGTCCACCCTCACACTCTGTTCCTTGAAACACAAGGAGATGGACTGATCTCATACTCCTTCTGGAGGACTTCATGTACCACAGCACTACCCTCTGAGTGACATTTCTTCCTCCTCATGTCCAATCTCTGCCATCCCAGCTGCACTGTGCGGCAGTGTTTCTCTCTCCTGCTCTTTCCTACCTCCAAGGAAAGCTCCACCATCTGGGAAATAACCCTTCAAACAGGCATCGAAAACCATAAGCCTTCTTGGAGCCCTTCATCTGACCAGACAGAAGTAACCTCTCCATGATCTTCCAAGGCTGCGAGCTTTTCTGCTTCTCATATAGACATGACCAAGCTGCGTGCCTGCTGCTGTCCCATCCTGTACTCAGGCAGAAGAGACAGGACAGCCAAAATACAAACCCCCTTCCTGCACTGAGCCTAGGTCCTTCGGCAGAGGGGGTCTCCCAGCCAATGTGCCAACCAGGTGCCTTCTGCTGGCCTGTCAGAGACACTGGCAGAGGTGAGTTTAGAAGCACATATCCCAGCCATGAGTCAAGGGCTGGCCTATCGGCTGTTTCAGGAAGAAGTGACCTCACAGTGTCTTTCCCAGACACATTCCTGCGGTTGGCCTCTCACCTCCAGAGGCAGAAGTGACCTCACAGCCCCCTTCACAGCCATTGGCTTCCTACTGGATTATGAGTTCCCAAGACACATTTGACCACATGATACTGTACCCAGCCATCACCCTCCTTGTGGCTCAGTATTTGAACAGATAAACGTAAGCTTGTTTCATCAGTTTTATCTGATATCTGTCTCTCTCTTTTTTCCTTCTTCCTCTGTCTATTCTGTCTTCAAAAAGCTCTCCAAGGAAAAGATTCACTGAATCCTGGAATAACTCAGGTTGCAAGAGAGCCCTGAACATCACCTTGTCCAGCTATCCTGCTCAAGGCATGGTGAACCAGATGAGGTCACTCAAGAGGTCTGCCCAGTTTGGCATCACCCACAAAGGAGCTGAAAAGGCACTCCGGCACATGATCCAGGCAGTTAATGAAGACACTCAAGAGTGTTGGCCCCAGTGCTTGCACTGAGGGATGCCACTAGGAAGTGGCCACCAGCAGGACTCTACCACTGCTGACATTTGGGGTGGATCCACCAGCCACCTTCCCACCCACTACATCACCCACTTCTTCAATCCAGATACCACCAATCTGGCTATAATGAGACCATGGGAAACCATGTCAAAACCCTTGCTAAGCTCCAGGAACAAAACATCCCCTTCTTTCCCCTACCCACACACGTTCAGCAATGCCTTCCTTGTCCTACAAGTACCTGGAAATGGCTGCAGCAGTATTTGGCCCATCCCCTTCCCAGGGACTGAGGTGACGTTGACCAGCCTGTAACTCTCCCAGTCCTCCTTCTTGCACTTCTGGAAGAAGGGTTTGATGTTTGCCTTTTCCAAGGACCCCAGAACCTCTCTGATGGCTCTGACACCTTTGAGGGCACAATCCAGAAAGGGTGACGTGAGCAGACAGGAGCATTTGCAATGAGCCTGTCCGAGGCGGGTGAGATGAATCTCCCTGGGCCAGTGGGGTTTGTTCCTGGAGTCACACACAGAAAGGCCAGGGTTCTGTCAGGCGTCCACATCTGAGCTGACCTCATGCACTCCTCCTACACACAGGGGTGTTCAGAGGCACGAGTCCTTCCCTTGCACGTGCGGAGGCAGGGCACTGCAGCAGGCATAATGGCTCTCTGGTCTCCTGTTGCCACTGCCAGAGGCTGGGAGGCACCTCAGCCCTGTGGTGTATCGCCCTGCTCTGCATTCGTCTGAGATGCCCCTCGGCATGAGGAATGGACACAGGGAGCGCAGTTCAAGGAAGCACATCCCACTGCTGCCTTCAGGCGGTTTCCCATGGGACGTTGCTCCCAACGAGAAGTGACCTGGAGGCGCTGTCTGTCCCACAGGCCTCCATGGAACCCGAAGGAATAGCTGATGGCATTTGTGCTCACTCAGGACCATCTCACCTCACGTACGTGATGTGCATGCTTACATCTCCTCTGTACAATGCAAACATGGACTTCTGACCTAGTCATTCGGTGTCCTTCCACGGAGGGACAAAGAACCTCTCCGAGCTGGAGTGAGAGGCCAGTGCTGGGAATGGTGGTTGCAAGGGGCTGGTCTGTGGCCATTGCCCTGGGGCACCTTGGCCAGGGTGTCAGGCAAACACGGGCACAGACCAGACCCTGCTCTGCTGGTCCTTCCAGTCCGTCCCTGGAGGCCTGGCTGTGCGAGGACACTGCTGTGTGCCCCAGCCCTGCACACTCACACATTTTGGATGTTCACTGGTGTTTTCCTCAGCAGGGTACTATCTTGAGCTTGTTCTTGACAGCAGCTTTGGAAGAAGACGTAAGCCTCCAGGCACTGCCCTGAGGAGATCACCTTTCTTTTTGGAAATGCTGTTATGGAGGCCAGCTCTGTCACAGAAGTGCCCATTGCCTGTCCCTGCCTGCGGTCAAAGGACAACCATGCAGCACGACTGTGACCAAGCTGCCAGAGCACTCAGTGCTGACACCAACACAAGGGATCAGAAAGAGAGTGTGGATGTGGAAAGAGAACAGCTCTTGAAGACCAAGTGCTGGTGCTCCCTGGCAGTGCTGCCATGCTGGGACTCTTTTTCCCCTCCACCCATGCATAAAGGAACCATCCCTGCAGCTCCAAAAAGGCCTTTCAGGAAGGATCTCAGGTAAAAATATAGTTACTGAAGTGCCCTTTATTTTGTTTAAACACACAGAGAGCATGGCTCCTCATTTAAACTACCACTCTGTCAGAAAAGAAAAGCAGAAAATGAATTAGAAAGGGGACAACAACTTTATCCCAAGTAAAAAAACACCACCGACATCAAAAAATACAGAAGACAGGCTGGGCTTGTAATGAGTTATAAGTGCTATGCAGAATATGATGGGCAGTTTATTACTCCAGAAAAACATCCAGTTATCAGTTTCCACACTGCATCCTTCAGCGCCTGGTTCCTCATGCTGTAGATGAGGTGGTTCACTGCAGGAGGCACCACCGAGTACAGCACTGCTGTTACGAAGTCCAGGGATGGGGAGGAGATGGGGGGGGGCTTCAGGTAAGTAAATATGGCAGTCCTGACTAAAAGGGAGACCATGGCCAGGTGAGGGAGGCACGTGGAAAAGGCTTTGTGGCGTCCCTGCTCAGAGGGGATCCTCAGCACGGCCCTGAAGATCTGCACATAGGACAGCACAGTGAAAACAAAACAGCTGAATGTTAATAAGAGACTAACCATAAGAAGCCCAACTTCCCTGAGGTAGGCATCTCAGGAGGAGAGCTTGAGGATCTGGGGGACTTCACAGAAGAACTGGTCCACAGCATTGCCTTGGCAGAGGGGTATGGAAAATGTATAGGCCGTGTGCAGCACAGCATGGAGAAAAGCACTGCCCCAGGCAGCTGCTGCCATGTGGACACAAGCTCTGCTGCCCAGGAGGATCCCATAGTGCAGGGGTTTGCAGATGGCCACATAGCGGTCATAGGCCATGATGGTGAGAAGGCAATACTCTGCTGATATCAAAAAGACAAACAGAAAGAGCTGAGCAGCACATCCTGCGTAAGAGATGGCCCTGGTGTCCCAGAGGGAATTGGCCATGGCTTTGGGGACAGTGGTGGAGATGCAGGCCAGGTCAAGAACAGAGAGGTTGAGGAGAAAGAAGTACATGGGGGTGTGGAGGCGGTGGTCACAGGCGATGGCAGTGATGATGAGGCCGTTGTCCAGGAGGGCAGCCAGGTAGATGCCCAGGAAGAGCCAGAAGTGCAAGAGCTTCAGCTCCCGCCTGTCTGTGAATGCCAGGAGGAGGAACTCATTCATGGAGCTGCCATTGGACATCTGCTGCTTCTGGGCATGGAAACTGCCAAAAGAGATAAAGCAGAAAAATTCAGAGAAGCTTCTCTGAGCCAAATTTGATTCATTCATTGTGAAATACCTAAGGCAGCTTTTCTTTCCTGGGGGACTGTTATGCAGCTCCGAGGCTTCAGCTCTGGTTTGTGCTGGCTGAGTGTGCTGTGCAGAGCCGTGCCCTCTCCCCAGGGGCTCCTGGAGGGTCAGCCCTGCTTTACAGCAATGACCCATGGAGGCAGCAACAGCCCAGGGTGTTTGGAGGGAGGGTTCCTGGGGAGGAGTTCCCTGTGCTGCACTACAGCGGAGGGTGAAATCTCTGGAGGATGCTTTCTTCCACAGAGGAAGGTGGGAGATGAGGTGCAGCAAATGTGTCTCGTTACGCTGTGGTTTAGAAATCAGACACCCCCATCCCACTTGGGAAATGTTCTTGGAAAGGGTAAAATTCCCCCATTGTCCCATTGCTCGCAGAGTAAACCTGCGTCAGTGCTCCCATCCAGGAGGGCTGCTCTGTCCATCAGCCTGGTGCCCAGCTGCTCTGTGCTTGCACCGCTCCCAGCTGGAGGAGGACTGCACACAGAGGTTGTTCCAAAAAAAAAATGGACTGTCCTGGGAGCAGAGGGGTCCTGTTCAAGGTGCAGCTTTAAAAACACCTCTCCTTTCCAGCACAGCTCTGCAGAGTATGATGGAGAGGAGAGGACAAGGATGCTGATTGGCATGGGCAGATCAAGCGCTCTCAGACATCACCAAGGTCCTACAGGAGAGCTGTGCCCTTCTGGAGTGATGCTCACAGCCCCGCAGGACTCCCTGTCCAGCATGATCAGGTGTCTGAAGGTGATGTCTGCTAAGGGAAGCAGTGTCTCAAGCCAGGAAAACTAAGAGAGGGCTTGGGCACCTTGGTCCCAGGGAAACACCTCCAGGGCAGCGCCCTCCAGGTCAGTGCCAGAGCAGGCACTCCCCACCCCCACCCCTTGCCCCACACCACCACTGTTACTGCCAGGGAGCCCAAGAGCAGGAAGAAGAGCAGCACAAGCAGGTGGAGAAACAAAGAAAAGCTCTGTAACTCTCCTCCTAAGGGAAGCAAGGAGAGGAGAGGCAGCCGGGCACTCAGGAAAGCCTTCTGCTCACCCAGCAGAACACAGCACCTCCCGGTTAGCAAAAGCCCAGGGCAGTCGCTCTCAGCCCCTTTGCCCTGCAGAGGGAAGCGGCCCCGTGTCAGGGGAGATGCCCCTCTGCTGTGCCAGAGCTCTGGCTGCAGAGGAGGCACCTCCTGCCCTGGACCACACAGCCTTGAGGGCGGCAGCTCTGCTGGGTGGGAGACGAGAGCAGGGGTCTTGCTCAGAGGAAGGTGTCTGCACTGGAGGGGATGACAGGGAGCTTTCCAAAGTCTCCCTCCCATGACATTGCTGGTTGGAGTTTACTACAACACTCTGCCCATGTGTTTGCAGCCTGGAGCTCTCCCTGGTGGGAACTGTTTTCTCCCTCCAAGTTTTCCCTGTCAGGGATCACAGACCCCATCACCAACTCCTGTCTGCTCAGCTCTCACCTGAAGAAACCTCCCCGTTCCAGGCACTCTCTAGAGGTACTCCCCGTTTGCAGGCAGTGAGGAGCAGGTCAGACAAACCCTGATGAGGACAACAAGGGTGATGTTGGTGCTCTCTGGAGGTAGAGGAGGGGATGAAAGCAGTTGACTTGGCTCCCACCAGACCTGCTGATCTCTCAGTGTAGCCGCTCAGGACTCTCAGCCTCCCTCTCCAAAGGTAGCAGTGCCTTTCCCCTTTTTCCTGAAACAGCAGGAAACTGAAAGCATAGCCTCATGAGAGCTCTTTACCTTTAAGGGATCCCCTGCCATGGTCTTTCTCTGTAAAAGTCCCCTCTGAAATGCCCTGGGCAGCTCTGGATGCATACCCTGCCTTCACCCCTTCCCCCTTGTCTACCATGAGCCCCTGGGCTGGGAGGCCTCCTGACAGACCCTGGAGGCTGTAGGCTGAGATAGCTTTAGGAGACCCTTCCAGGAACGGCAGCTGCATTGCCCTGCACCAAGACACTTACCATGTCAAGGGCTGGAAAGATTCCTTCCCTTGCAGCTCTCCTCTCTCCTCCCACTCCAGGCTGCCTTTAATCTCTCTCTGCCCTACTCCTTTCCCCAGAGCCCTGCTGCGCTTGGCAGAGGAGCAACTCCTCTGCCAAGCTGTCTCTCTGCACTGCTGCCTGCTTCCCATGAGCTCCCTCCATCCCAGGAGCCCGTTTCAGCCCAGGAGGAGAGGACCTGCCCAAGACGTCACTTGCTCTGCCCCCCACCCCACTCGGCGCTCCCTCCAGGTGTCCCTGGGGCTCTCCAGGAACCTCCTTGGGAAGAGACTGAAGGAATCACCGATGATGCCTGTCTCACCTCCGCAGAGAAGTTTCTTTGCAGCAGTGCCTTTTCTCCTCTCAGAGTCACAGTTAGGTCTGAGAATCCCCCTTCCTTGGCCCATCATGAGACAGGACACCTGGACACTGCGAGGGAGGCATCTCCTTTACCCATGCTGAGAGAAGGCAATCAGCTGAGGCAATGGAGGCATCGCCTCCTGGATTTGTAGCCCTGGGGCTGGAAGGGACCTCAGCTCCCTCCCGTGCCTGCCACAAACCCCCAGGAGGTGAGATTCCTCTTGCTTCAGTCATGGTGTCTGCTAAAAATAGGCACCTGCACTCCTTTTCTGTGGTCCCATGGTCATCGATGGAGATGGAGACCAGGAGTTCACACACAAACACCTGGTGACATCTGAGGTGCCAGATGTTGTCCACGATAATGGAGCAGTACTGACAGATTGGGAAACATCTGGGGGCGTCATCCTGCAGCCTGGTGAGGATGCCAGCTGAAATGATGGCAGACGCCCACATTTAGGACATCACCCCCTGTCCCTACTCACGCTGTTCAGGGCCACCTAGAGAGGTGTCCAGCTGACCAAATGGAGTTCTGTGCCAGAGGGAGAGGGAAGTCTTTCTCTTTCTCCACTCCTTTAGTGTATTGACTAGCTGTCCATTGCCTGTAACAAGAGTTGTCTCACACAGCCCCATGGAGCCTAACCTAATTCAGGGCAGCTGCTCATTGAATGGCCAAACACAGGCCTGTAGGGCTACGTGAGACTCCAAGGCTCTCCACCAAAACTGCCTGTGGCTGGCAGGGACAGCACAGGACCTACAGGAAAGCCATGTCCACTCCGAGTGGGTGCGTGACAGACACCCCAGGCGCCATCTCAGATTCCTTTGGTGCTTGTGTGCAAGTGAATGATTGCCACCCCTGCAGTGAGGCCAGCCCTGCCCCATCTCTATCCAGCAGATGCAAGGCACTGCACGAATAAGAAGCACATTGCACTGGGCTCTCCACTTGTGGGCCTATGTTCTCAGCTTCTTCTTGTTCTCCTCTGCCCCATCCTTTACTCACCCTCTGGACGATACAGTCTTCAAAGAGCCCAGTGAATTTCGAGTGTGCCTAGATCACAGGATGTCCACACCCAAGGACGCTTTCAGCAGCACCTTGTCCTTCCAGGAGATCAGCGCCTCTCTCCACCAAAGGTCCTCCAGGGCTGCAGAGACACCACAGGCAGCAATGGCCTCTCCTGCCAGGGCTGCCCAGCCCAGCCCTGTTTCTCTCGGACCTTGGGGACAGCAGGCATTGCTCTCTTTTGGGGCACCTCATGTCTTTCTTACAATGCCATCTGCCCCCTGCTCCAGCATGTCTCTGCCATGCAGCAAAGCTTTTGCGCACATGGGCTCTTGGGTGCTTGGTGTCCCTGTTCACCATGACAAGGCTGAGGTTGGCCTGGAGACACAACTCGGGGGCTGCAGCCCAGATGTGCAACACTCTCCTCTGACTGGGAACAGCCAGGAGAACTTGGAGCCCCGTGGTCTGTCACAAGCTGTGACTTGTGAAGCACTGTGGGACACCTCCCACAGCTGGCGTGCTGCAATGGATGGATAAAGGCTCTTCACGAGGCACAGGATGGGAGCATCAGAAGAGGAATACTTTCTGTGCAAAGGAGTTGCTTGGATGTGTGGAGCTCCTTGCTGGGAAAGTCAACAGGTTGGGTGAGCCCTTGTGGGTGAGGATGGGAGGAGAGGTCAGTTAGGGTGACATCGTGATGGGAGACAAAGAACTGGTGATCAAGGGGAGGAGGTGGACAAGCTCTTAAGCAACCCATGGAAGCCTCCAGATCAGTGACATGGGGCTCTTTGTGGGGACTTTAATGACCCTGACATTCATTGGAGGGGGAACGCAGCACTGTGAAAACAGACCAACAGGTTTCTGGAGGGTGTTGGAGCAATTTCTTTGCAAAGCCACCAGCTGGACCAACAGAGATGATGCTCACCTGGATCAGGTCCTTGCAAACCATGAAGAGTGGTCAGGGACCTGAAAACCAGGGTCATCCTCGACTGTAGTGACCATGAAATAGCGGGGTGCAGCTCCTGAGCAGCCTGAGGAGGGAGAGGAGCAGAGTGCAGGTGTCAGACCTGAGAGGGGAAGACTTTGGCCTGTTCAGGGGGCTTTTAGTGGGGATCCCATGGGCAGCAGTGAAGGGCAGCACAACTCAGTACAGCTGGTCTTTAACGAGAGAATGACCCACAAAGAGCAGCAGTGAGTACATAGCTGACAAGACCAGCTTGGGTGAAGAGGGAAGTTCTTGGAAGAGGAAGCTCCATAGTTAATGGATGCAGAGAGGAGGTGGGTGCAGAGACTCACTTCAGATGGAGGAATTTAGAAATAGGAGTGCCTTTTTGTTTTTTAAGAACAATTTTGGAAGCCAGGGTGTGTTGAGTTACAGGAGCACAGATGCCTGGTGTCACCCTCCATCTGCAGTTTCCATTGGAGGGTCCAGGTCTTCCACGGTCCCTTGTGGTCACTCCCAGTCCCAGGTGAGTGTATCAGGCACACCAGGACCTCCTGAAGTGGCACTGGAGGCTTCTGGTCAGGAACTGAGCTTGGCCTGCAGAGATGAGGACATTTTCTCAACAATTATGTAGTACGGGAACATTTTCATCAGCTGAAATGTTTGAATACTTTTCATAGAGAGAGAATGTTTTCCTGTGCTGCCATCATGAAACTCTCCAGGATGTGTACTGCTCTCGGGAGAAGAAACCTTGATCTTCCCGGCACTTGCTTGGCCACTGCTCTCTCCAGTATGGAGTGTACTGAATCTCACTAATCTTCTAGGTATTCCCACATGTCCTGATTCAGCTGACCATTTCTCAAGTCATCTTCTCCAGCAGACTGTCTGCACAGATGCCTTTTTGAGTGTCCATCTGGTTTTCTTCCTCCCATTACTCTCCATTCCTTCAGACCCCTCCCAAGTACCCAGGTGCTGCTTGGAGCTTCAGGCAGTTGAAAGCTTGCTGCTCCTGTCTCCTGACTGTCTCTGTAGCCAACTCCTTCATTGCCTTTCTCTCTGCCCTTTCCTACTAATCTCACTGAAGATTTTCCCCTCAAAAGTACAAGTGGGATTTAGTGGAGGCAACTTGGACTTCATACACACCTGAGGAATATGTTTTATTCTTCACTGAACTATTCTTTTTCATTTTTGTTGTTGTTGTTCTTGTTAACTAAGAGAAATGCTGTGTGTCTGTGCAGCCACTTCTCCAAGGAAAGCAGAAGGAAATGGAGGCTGAGACATTCAGCTCCAGCCTGACTGGGAAAAGCTTCCATTTTAATGTGAGTGGTGTGAGTTTCAGGTGACCGGTGAGAGAAATGGCAGGTTGGGGGGGGGTGGGTGGGATGAAGAGTGTCTCTAGAGTGTCTGACAGAAAGGGTCTTGCTTTTCCCGCATGTTCATACTTCATCCTGAGACCCTCGGGATCAATATGACTTGGAGATTGTCTATATTGTTTAATCTGTAAGCAGAAAAATAATGAAAATGCACAAATCTTTTAAAAATGTTATTTGTTTTTGACATCTTCTCATTTAGACTATACTCCTGAACTCTCTCTAATGAAGCACACAAGAAGGGAGGCATCAAAGAAAACTGCAGAGGGCCATGGCATGTTAGGGTATCTGCATTTCCGTGAGCCCTCTGCTGCCAAGTTCCTGAACTGCAGCTACCGAAAGGAGATTGAACAAGCCGCTGAAGAAGCCTTTAAAATGTGATTCAAATCTCCAGGACTCTGAGGGTGTCAGTGGGCCCCCTGAGGGCCATCACAGATGAAGCCATGAAGGGAAGCAGGGGTGGAGGTACCCGTCCCTGGGGGCTGCCTTAAACTGGCAAGAGGTCAGCACTGGTTCCAGGTGACAAAGGCAATGTGCAGGTGGCTCTGCTGCCACGTCAGCCCTTGATGGGTTTCATCCAGAAGGATGGGCAAGCTCTGATCCCTGGCACCTGGGAAGGGAGGTCCTTTTCCTCCTGCATTGCTCAGGGCTCTTCATGGAGCAGTGTGATGTGGGGGTGTGCGATGACAAGTGCAGGACAACCCTAGGACTGCCTGGACTCTAGGGGGGGATGAGGAGGCACCAAGGCCATGGGGCTGTAAGGAAATGGTGTCCCCTCGTGGCTCTTGGTGGCAGTGACAATATTGATAGCTGAGAGGAGAGAGACCTTGGTTGTGTTGGGCAAGTCCCAGCCCCACCAAGACCCTCAGTCATCCCCACTAGGGGCTCTCCCATGCTGTCCCATGCCTGCAGCAGTTCTCCTGCAGACTTTGGCCACCCCCCAGATTCCCCACCTCACTGTGTACCTAGGCTTTACAAATGTCTTTTTGTCCTCCCTGCCTTTTGCTTCTAACACAAAGCTGTGGTTTTCTGGGGATTTGCCAAAGCTGTGAATCCCCAAGCAACACATCCAGCTGCTTTCAAAGCTAATGCTCCTCAGTCACCTAAGATATCCCAGCACCGTACTTACTTATCATAGAATCATAGAAAGAATCATAGAATGGTTTGGGTTGGAAGGGACTGTTAAAGGTCATCTAGTCCAGCCCCCCCTGCAGTGAGCAGGGCCATTGTCAACTAGATCAGATTGCTCAGAGCCCCGTCCAACCTGACCTTGAATGTTTCCAGGGATGGGGCATCTACCACCTCTCTGGGCAACCTGTGCCAGTGTTTCACCACCCTCATTGCAAAAAAAGTTCTTCCTTATATCTAGTCTGAATTTACCCTCTTTTAGTTTGAAACCATTGCCCCTTGTCCTATCACTACAGGCCCTACTAAAAAGTCTGTCCCCATCTTGCTTCTAAGCCCCCATCCACAGCCTTTCCCTAATCCACTAAGCAGGTCACCTATTCCTGAGTTCCAGCCAAAGCTCCCTATTCAGCCAGACCCGTCTTATCCCCTGCCGTCTTTCAGCACTTGGGGATGGCTTGCTTCTGCTCCTTTAAGATCTCCTTCTTGAAGAATGTCCAGCCTTCCTGCACTCCTTTGCCCTTCAGGACTGCTTCCCAAGGGACTCTGTCAATCAGGATCCTAAACAGGCCAGAGGCTGCCCCCCGGAAATCCAAGGTAGCAGTTCTGCTGACCCTACTCCTTACTTCTCCAAGAATCAAAACCTATCATTTCCTGATCGCTATGCCCTAGACTGCCTCCAACTGTCACATCACTCACCAGGCCTTCTCTGTTTGCAAACAGGTCCAGCAGGGCACCTTCCTTCATTGGCTCCCTCACCAGCTGTGCCAGGAAGTTATCTTCCACACACTCCAGGAACCTCCTAGGCCGTTTCCTCTCTCTGTATTGTATTTCCAGCAGGCATCTGGTAGGATGAAGTCCCTCATGAGAACAAGGGCTCGCGATGGTGAGACTTCTCCCAGCTGCTTATAGAATACTTTTTGTCCACCTTTTCATCCTGGTTGGGTGGTCTCTAACAGACTCCCACCATGATATCTGCCTTGTTGGCCTTCCCCCTGATTCTTACCCATAAACACGCAATCCTATGGTCACCATCATTAAGCTCTAGACAACCAAAACAGTCCCTAACGTACAAGGCTACCCCCATCGCCTCTCCTTCCTTGCCTGTCCCTTCTGAAGAGTTTAGAGCCGTCCATTGCAGCACTCCAGTTGTGTGAGTCATCCCACCATGTTTCTGTGATGGCGACTATGTCACAGTTTTCCTGCTGCACAATGGCTTCCAGCTCCTCCTGTTTATTCCCATGCTGCATGCATTGGCGTAGATGCGCTTAAGTTGAGCTATCGCTCCTGCCTTCTTTTGGGGGAGAGAAGCCCTAGTTCCTACGTGAACATTCTGATGCACTTCTGAGGTTTCTAACACAGCCATAGCCCTTGTGTGTTTTCTGCTGCATGGTTCTCCATCCCCCACCTCCACTGAGATGACAGACCAAAGGACGTCATTAGCACACCATCCCCCAAATATTGGTGTATCGCCCCCAGGCTTATCTCTAGCAAGCCTGGTTTTACCCCTTCCCCCCTTCCAATCTAGTTTAAAGCTCTGAGCCCTGCTAACTCCTGTGCTAGGATCCTTTTCCCCCTTTGAGACAGGTGTACCCCGTCTGTCACCAGCAGGCCTGGAGTTGTGTAAACCAACCCATGATCAAAAAAAATGAAATCTTGCCGGAGACACCAGGCTCGGAGCCAGGTATTGATCTGCTGGCTCTTCCTGTGTCTTCCCTCATCATTCCCTGCAACTGGAAGGGTAGAGCAGAACACTGCTTGGGCTCCTGATCCCTTAACCAGTCGTCCCAAGGCCCTGAAGTCTCTCTTGATTGCCCTTGGACTTCTAGCTGTAACTTCCTCACTGCCTACCTGAAAAACCAATAATGGGTAGTAATCTGAGGGCTGTACCAGGGTAGGAAGCTTTCTCTTCACATCTTTAACCCGGGCCCCCGGGAGGCGGCAGACTTCCCTGAGAAGTGGCTCCGGTCTGCATATCGGGCCTTCTGTTCCCCTCAGGAGAGAGTCTCCTATGACAATGACCCGTCTTTTCTTCTTTGTGGAAGCTCTTTTGATGCAGGGTGTAGGCTGACTTACCCTTGGCGACACCTCCAAGCTGGATGTACCATCGTCCCTGGCGTTGTTTGGTTCCACTTGCAGAGCTTCACACCTGTTTGGTAATGGCACCTGGGAAGGTGGGGCAGTCACAGAGGAGACTCGCCTGTGCTGCACCGGGCAGGAACTTGTCGCCATTGCCCCCTAGCCCTTAAGTCACTGTGTTCAGCAAGGTGGGGAGAGGATAAGGCATCTTCTGTCTCATGGGTCCTGTCTGCCTGTTGGGCCTGTCTGAGGGAAGGTAGGGTGCGATTCCAGTAATCCATCCTCTCTTGCACTCCCTCATACTCCTCAGCCTACTCACCTCCTCCCAGAGGTCCGTCACTAAGCTCCTCTACCTGGGCGCACCTCCCACAAGGGTGCTCACTGCTGCCGTCTGGTACTGGCGTAAGAGCAGGGCAAACCCTGCAGCCTGACACCTGGGTGGCAGCGTGTTCCCACCGGAGCTCTGTCCAGGCAGCTGCGTCCATCGTGGTGCGTGCAGAGCTTAGCGAGGCCATGGTTTTTTGCTGGATGGAGAACATTGCTCCCTGGTTGATCTTCAGGGCCCTTCCTGCACGCCCTTCTGCGTGAACTGCTGCGCCATGCCCTTTCTGACGTGTCATACCCTTTCTGATGCACGGCACCCTTTCTGACACGCCATGCCCGCCCTGTTGGTGGTGCTATGGGTCGCTCGCGCTCCTTAAGGGCTTCCTTTATACATGGCGGGGGCTTGGCTGCTGTTGTTTCTGGTCCCGTCCAGGTCTCATCAGCCCAAAGCTGCTCACTGTGGCAACTGAGGCCAAGCAGAGTTCCTCAGGAGATGGTCAGGATGAATATGAATAGGAGAAGGCTGATCTCACTTGTTCTGTAAGCAGAATGTCCTGGTTTCAGCTGGGATAGAGTTAATTTTCGTCTTGGTAGCCGGTATGGGGCTGTGTTTTGGGTTTAGGATGAGAACAATGTCGATGATACACTGATGCTTTGGTTCTTGCTAAGTAGTGCTAAGCTGTTGCTAAATAGGTGCTAAGTGGCGCTCACACTGGTCAAGGACTTTTCAGCTTCCCCTGCTCTGCCGGGTGCACAAGAAGCTGGGAGGGGGCACAGCCAGGGGGAGTGCTGACCCAGACTGGCCCAAGGGCTATTGCATACCATATGACGTCATGCTCAGTATATAAGCTGGGGGAAGAAGAAGGAAGGGGGGACGTTGGGTATGATGGCGTTTTGTCTTCCCAAGTAACCGTTACGCGTGATGGAGCCCTGCTTTCCTGGAGATGGCTGAACACCTGCCTGCTGATGGGAAGTAGTGAATGAATTCCTTGTTTTGTTTTGCTTGTGTGCACGGTTTTTGCTTTGCCTATTTAAATGTTCTAATTTATTTTACTTCAATTATTAAACTGTTCTTATCTCAACCCACGAGTTTCCTCCCTTTTACCCTTCTGATTCTCTCCCCATCCCACTGGGGGGGAGTGAGCGAGCGGCTGCGTGGTGCTTAGTTGCTGGCTGGGGTTAAACCACGACAGTCCTTTTTGGCGCCCAACGTGGGGCTCGAAGGGTTCGAGATAACAACAGATTTAACTGGAATGTGCTAGATCGAATTTATAGCTGTTATTGCTGTTTAGCTGTTCATCGGCAGGCTTCTGTGCTTGCCACGGGGCTTGCTTGCCTTACTGTATGTTAGAGTGTAGTGCTTGTTAGTGGCTGCTTTTTGCTTTTACTGCTTGCTGTACTGCTTATCATCTTACTGTGCTGTGCCTGGGAACATTTTGATAACAGCAATGGCCACGTGCCTGGGCTGGCAGATGGCCAGGGCATTGCTGCTGGTTTTCTGTGCTGCTGTACTGGACAGGCTGGAACTCCAGTGTGAACTCGAGTCGAAGGGACTGTGACCTGTGGATGAGTTCCTGCGGGAGCACGACACCCCAAAGTGTCTGTGGACGTGGATAATCCCATGTCAGAGCAGCCCATGGAAGTTAAGAGTGGAGCAGAGATCCACCTGCAGCCCATGGAGGACCCCATACTGGAGCAGGTGGATGCCCGAAGGAGGCTGTGAACCCATGGGAAGCCTGTGCTGGAGCAGGCTCCTGGAAGGACCTGTGGACCCATGGAGAGAAGAGCCCACGCTGGAGCAGGTTTGCTGGCAGGACTTGTGACCCTGTGGGGGACCCACACTGGAGCAGTCAGTGAAGAACTGCAGCCCGTGGGAAGGACTCACATTAGAGAAGTTCATGGACTGTGCTGTCGGAGGGACCCCATGCCAGAGCAGGGGCAAGGGGAGGACTCCATTGCAGTGTTAAATCCTATAACCTGGCCCAAAGGGGCCAGGGGTGGAGACTGTAATGGAAATACCTTTAAATTGTTGTGACCTGGGATTTGAGTTGCATGTTATGGGAATTACTATAGCAGGAACCCCTTGTTGCTAGCCAGGCTAGGAGTAAGGGGAGGAGTTCATTGCAATGTTAAACCTAGCCCAAAGGGGCCAGGGGTGGAGATTGTAATGGAAATACCTTTAAATTGTTGTAACCCATGATCTGAGTTGCATGTTATAGGAACTACCGTAGCAGGAACCACCTGAACCAATGGAGGAGAAGCCTTACAAGAAGCAGTGCAAGTGCAGCAGTGACCTGACCTGAGCTGGCTTTGGTGCCCAATAACTCCACGCAACACACCACCTCACCACCTCTCCTGTCCTGAGTGACCACTATCACAGATGGAGCCCAAAGTCATGGACTAAACGAGTTCAATGGACATTTTTGGGACAACAGGGGTGGTGGTTAAAGAGGATGTACTGGATAATGTGGGACCTAAGCATGATGTAAATGGTATGGAATAAGGGGTGGATACTGTCCTGGTTTCAGCTGGGATAGAGTTAATTTTCGTCTTGGTAGCTGGTATGGGGCTGTGTTTTGGGTTTAGGATGAGAACAATGTCGATGATACACTGATGCTTTGGTTCTTGCTAAGTAGTGCTAAGCTGTTGCTAAATAGGTGCTAAGTGGCGCTCACACTGGTCAAGGACTTTTCAGCTTCCCCTGCTCTGCCGGGTGCACAAGAAGCTGGGAGGGGGCACAGCCAGGGGGAGTGCTGACCCAGACTGGCCCAAGGGCTATTGCATACCATATGACGTCATGCTCAGTATATAAGCTGGGGGAAGAAGAAGGAAGAGGGGACATTTGGTATGATGGTGTTTGTCCTCCCAAGTAACCATTACGCGTGATGGAGCCCTGCTTTCCTGGAGATGGCTGAACACCTGCCTGCTGATGGGAAGTAGTGAATGAATTCCTTGTTTTGCTTGTGTGCACGGTTTTTGCTTTGCCTATTTAAATGTTCTAATTTATTTTACTTCAATTATTAAACTGTTCTTATCTCAACCCACGAGTTTCCTCCCTTTTACCCTTCTGATTCTCTCCCCATCCCACTGGGGGGGAGTGAGCGAGCGGCTGCGTGGTGCTTAGTTGCTGGCTGGGGTTAAACCACGACACAGAAAAATAAAGAAAACTGGAAAAAGAAGAAAAAATGATTTATTCTTCCTTATTATTTAACTCTGCCTTTATTCTTCTCATTCCGTCTTGCTTGACAAGATAGCTGTAACCTAAGAGTATTTAGATTCTGGCATGAAGTGTTTAGAACAGTGCTTTTTCTCTCATTGCTAACCCTTTCTTACCATTTCATGGTAATACCTCTCAGACATTGTTGCCCCTGATTCATTTCTGCTGTCTGTCTTTCATCCTTCTTTCAAGTGTGTGTGTGAGGAGTTTATGGTTTTACCAAAAAATGTCAAGGGGCAGATCCCAAATGGGTGAAAAGCACAAAGCAAGGCAAATTTTTCTGTGGTGGACACTGACACAACACCATTATCTCCATTTTGCATCTCTGAAGACCTAACCCTTCCACAGAGTGCCTGCAACGTCTGGAGTGCCTCCATCTGCCCTGTACGGCAGCACTGAAGGTGAAACTACTCCCGTCAGAGGTGCTGTTTGCATTCCCCTCACAGCCTAAACCACCACATGGGTCAGGAGATATTCCAGGACTTCTCAAGGGCCATCATACTCTTCTGGAGCTAAAAGTGGAATCTCAGGGGTCATGGCATACCAATACTTGTGTTCAGGGACCTGGTCAACTGATCCATCTCCATTTCTGAAACGGTGCTTGAGTTTGCTCAAGGAACCCTTGAGTCAATCCCCATCCACTGCTGGTTGTCGTCCTCCACAGCAGGAGAACACCAGGGGCATCTGCTCAACACAGGGAGCATCCCCAAGACTCATCCTCTCTGCCAGTCTCTCCAGCAGAGCCTGTTTTCCTCCATTGCAGAACCCCACATGAGCAAGCTGTCCCACCACATCTCATTTCATTCCAAACCATCACAGTTGTGTGCCAAGCCACGGGGGTCCAGCTCCTCCTGCCTGCGATCCACCTCCTCCTGACTGTGCACGGTTTGGCCGCAGCAGCTCAGCTGTGGCACCAGGGTGGAGCGCAGACTTCTCACAGGGAAACCTGAGCAGTGATCCTGACCAGAAGACCACAGTACAGCCAGCGGTGCTGTGCTGCAGGTACAGCCTGGCCTTCACGCCTGTGCTGTGCTGCACAGATCCCTTGGCTGCAGGACAACCTCAGCAGCTCTTTGTCCCAAGGGGCCTGCAGGCAGCTTCCACTCAGTACCAGCCCTTACGCCCCCTGCATGGCCTTGCCTGTAACTAACAGTGCAGCAAGGAGTTCTCGTGAGAACATCCTTTCTCTTTGACTGTAGAGATGAGGAAAAGAGGTGGTTTCTTGTAAGCAAAGCTAAGAGCAGCTTGAATGATCAAACCAGGAGACTGTCTTCTATGGGCGGGGTCTGCATGGCATGCTGTGTGGGGGTCAGAGGCCTGTTCAATGCTACACCACCTGGGGTTCCCACCATCTAAAGGCACCTAAGATTATCGGCATGATTCTCTCCTTACAGGGTTAGTGCTAATGAGCAGCATTTTACAAGATCCCTCACAGCGTCCGAGTGCCTTTCTTACTGGAATTAGAATGGACCACTGCCTCCTGGTGAAGGACACACTCTCAGCACCCTTGCGTGCAGCCCCTCTGGTCCCATGGACTGGTAAGGGTGTAGTTTGCTCAAGTAACCCCTGCCTTGATCCTCATCCACTGCTGGTTGTTCTCCTCCAGAGTTCTGCCTCAGAGCACAAAGGTCTGGGAGACCTTGCTGGTGGCAGCTGAGGCAAAGAGTGCGTAGAGTATCTCAGTCTACCTACACCTACTCTTACTACATTTAGCAGTGGTCCCACAGTATTGCTGATTCTTCTGTAGCTGTTCCTGAAGTAGAAACAGCTCATCTCGGTGCCCTTGCATGCCCTTTTCAGTTTCCGTTGAGTTTTGGTAGGACCCATTGCTGTGCTTGGGGGATACTTTCTTTGAAGACAAGATGTATCCAGGCACATGGTGAAAATGGTTTGTCTGTTCCTTGGCTGTATCATCCAGGGTGTGAGTAAAGACCCCAGTGTCATGTGCTTAGTGTTCAGGCAATGCCTGGAGCTCTTGGGAAGAGAAGGGACAGACCTTGCCTCTCTGATGCCATCTGATGACTGATGCCTCTGACTGATGGCATCAGTCAGTGGCACACGGGCACCAAATCGCACTGCTTGCAATGCCTTCTGGGGTGTCTGTCACACACCCACCCTGAATGGGAATTGCTTTCCTGTTGGTAAATAGAACCATCATAGAATCAAAGAATGGTTTGAGTTGGAAATCACTTAAAGATGATCTGGTTCCAACCCCCCTGCCATGGGCAGGGACACCTTCCACTAGACCAGGTTGCTCAAAGCCCCATCCAAGCTGCCCTTGAACACTTCCAGGGAGGGGGCATCCACAACTTCCCTGGGCAACCTCTTCCAGTGCCTCAGCACCCTCATAGAGAAGAATTTCTTCCTTGTATCTAATCTAAACCTACCCTCTCACTTTAAAACCATTACCCCTTGTCCTAGCACGATATACCCTTATAAAAATTCCCTCTCCAGCTTTCTTACAGGCCCCCTTCAGGTACTGGAAAGTCTCCGTGTGGCCTTCCCTTCTCCAAGCTGAACAACCCCAACTCTCTCAGCCTGTCTTCATAGGAGAGCTGCTCCAGCCCTCTGATCACCCTGATGGCCCTCCTCTGGACTCACTCCAACAGCTCCATGTCCTTCTTCTATTGGGAGCCCCAGACCTGAACACCGCACTCCGGGTGGGGTCTCATGAGAGTGAAGTAGAGGGAGAGAATCACCTCCTTCGCCCCACTGGTCATGCTTCTTTTGATGCAGCCCAGGATACGGTTGGCCTTCTGGGCTGCGAGAGCACATTGCTGGGTCATATCGAGTTTCTGATTAACCAACACCCCCAAGTCCTTCTCCTCAGGCTGCTCTCAATCCATTCTCCGCACAGCCTGTATTTGTGCTTGGGATTGCCCTGACCCATGTGCAGGACCTTGCACTTGGCCTTGTTGAACTTACTGAGGTTCACACAGGCCCACATCTCTGGCCTGTCAAGGTCCCTCTGGATGGCATCCCTTCCCACCAGCATGTTGACCACACCCCACAGCTTGGTGTCATCAGCAAACTTGCTGAGGGTGCACTCAATCCCACTGTCCAAGTCACTGACAAAGATGTTAAACAGCGCCAGTCCCAAGACTGACCCCTGAGGAACACCACTCGTCACTGGTCCTGTGCTGTCTCTGCAAGCCTTGGCATCTCATGGAGCTCTGTGAGACTGGATTTATAAATTAAGTTGAGTAGACACCCGGATCTCTGTAAGGCAATGTGGGGATGAACATGAGGCAACTGCCAGTAGAGTGAGTGGAGACCTGGTAAATACGGCTGATGGAGAAGAGAAAGAGAGAGCCTGAGCTCTCCCTGTGGCACATGGCTCCAGTGGTTCAGATGAATAACTCTCACGGCTGCCATGAACATAATGAGTGGGGGCAGGTTCAGGTGCCCTCATTGGGGCATCAGCTGTCATTTCAGTTGGCCAAAGAAAATTCCCAGCAGCCTCTAAGAGGATTCCCCCAGATGCTGGCCTGTCTCTACGAACGGCTCCATTAGAGCTTGCAGTTGCCTGCACAGAACTTTGACCACTCCTGACACCTTCAATATCACCAGGGGTTGTGTCTGAACAGCCCAGTCCTGCCCTCCATCCCCATTAACAGGCATGGGAACTGTGACAAGGAGCTCCCATGCAGGTGCCTATTTTGTGCCCACCTGAACACCTGATGCGAGAGGAATCCCACCTCCTGTTGGTTTGCGTTGTGCATGGGAGGGAGCTAAGTCCCCTTCTAGCCCCAGGACTGCAAACCCACAAATGAGATGTGTCTATTGACTCATCTGCATCCCTTCCCTCAGCAGGGGTAACGCAGATCCCTCCTTGTCACTGTCTAGGTGTCCTGTCTCATGATGGGACAAGGAAAGGTGATTGTCCTGCGCAAATCTTTTCCTGACAGGAGAAATGACAGCGCTAGGAATAACTGTCTCTCCCGAGCTACAGGGAGGGAACATCAGAGATGCCTTCAGCCTGTCTCACAGCAGGTTCCCCTGCAGCCCCAGGGACACCTGGAGGGAGCCCAGAGGGGCAGAGAAAGTGGTGCCTTGGGCTGGGCCTCTGCTGCTGAGCTGGGCTGGACTCCTGGGATGGAGGGAGCTGATGGCAAGTGGGCAGCACTGCAGAGAGCTCTGCCCAGGAGCAGCTCCTCTGCAAAGGGCAGCAGGGCTGAGGGCACTGCCTGCAGGCATCGATGGGAGAGGAGCGAGGCAGAGAGATGTTAAAGGCAGCTTGGGGTGGGAGGATGCTGAGAGCTCACTGGAGGAGAAATCTTCACAGCCCTTGACACGGTAAGTCCCTAGAAGCAGGGCAGTGAAGCTGCAGTTGCTGGAGGGATCTCCAAAAGCTGCTACATCCCACAGCCTGTGGGATCTTTAAGGTTGATTCTCATAGCTTCTCAAGGGTAGAGGAGAAGACATGTTCCAGAGCAGGTTTTCCCTGCTGCACCATCAGAGAAACAGGACATGATGGCTGCGTTCCTCCAGGGATGACTGCAAGGCTGTTAAGCCAGGTGCACAGCCAGGGATGCCCAGGGCCGTCCTTCAGAGCAGGGTCCCTGTGCTCCATCAGTCGGTATGCCAGGGTCAGTGCTCAGCCTGCCCGGGGAGCTCCCAACGGCGCTGTGGGGAGAATCTGTGGTTGGAAGAAGGGACCCCTGGTAGGGCAGAGTCCTTCTGCTGTTGAGAGAGTGCTGCATGGGTCAGGGCTGCTCACAGCTCCAGTTCCCCCCCAGAATATTTCCTAAGGGATGTTTCAAGGAGAAGGTCCTGGCAGGGAGTGCCATAAAGATAATGAAGATATCCTGAATTTCTGTTTTCAGTTTCCTATTTTGGGTGGGGGTGTAGTGGAAAAAGGATGAATGGAAAAGGATCTGCCAACTTTAAAGAAGTCACGGAGACGCCTGACTGAGTGATCATGAACTCCTGATGGGAGCCTCCTAAAGTGCCCTCAGCCACTGCTCTGCCTATGGACAGCACCAGCATCACCTCTGCTGGACCCATCAGGGTTCTTCTGACCTGCCCTTTTCCACCTGCAAACACGAATATGCACCCAGCTATTGCCCTGCAAACAGACAGGTTTCTGGAGGGCCAAGGTGAGTGCACAGAGGTTGGGATGGGGTCTGTGATTGATGACAGGGAAAAGACATGGGGCAGGGAAACACCTTCCAGCAGGAAAATCTCCAGGCAGCAGGGATATGATCTGCGAATGAGAGGAAACTAAAACGAGAAGTACTGTAAGAGGCAGAACACAGAAACCTCCGTATGATCCCCTCCAGTGCAGACCCCTGCCTCTGAGCAAGCCCCCTTGCCTCCTCTCCCACCCACCAAAGCCTCTGCCCTCAGGGCTGGGGGCTCCAAGGCGTGAACCACCTCCTCTGCAGCCAGAGCTCCAGCAGAGCCGTGGTGCAGCTCTGCAGCCACGGGCCCAGTTCCCTCTGCAGAGCACAGGGGCTGAGAGCAGCTGCCCGGCAATGGTGGTGTCTGGGAGGTGGCGTGCACAGCTGGGGAACGGGAACGCTGTCTGAGTGCCCCAATGCCTCTGCCCTGGCCTCTCTCGGCCACACCCTCACTGTGTTTTCCCTTGTTCCTCCACTGGTCTGTGTTATTGCTATTGTTATCTTGTTCTTGCTGTCAGGCTCTCTGGGGATGGGAGTTTCAGCTGCAGAGTCACACACTGATCTTGTGGGTCCTTTCATGCAGGTGTGTCCATGGGAACAAGTGTCCTGGCTTTCATCTCACCTGTGAGGCTGTGGGCAATATGGTCTATGGGGCTGGAGAATAAGCTGGTTTTTCCTTAATCAGATGGTATCGTTAGGACACTTGGCTGTGTCCTTGAGAAGCTGTGCTTGAGAAGCTTGAGAAGGGGGAGACGTTCTTTGTGATGGTGTTTGTCTTCCCAAGTAACCGCTACGCATGATGGAGCCCTGCTTTCCTGGGGATGGCTGAACACCTGCCTGCCCATGGGAAGGAGTCAATCAATTCCTTGCTTTGCTCGTGCGCGCAGCTTTTGCTTTACCTGTTAAACTGTTCTAATTAAGTTTACTTCAATTATTAAACTGTTCTTATCTCAACCCGTGAGTTTTCTCACTTTTCCTCTTCTGATTCTCTCCCCCATCCCACTGGGGGGGAGCGAGTGTGCTAACTGGGGATAAACCACGACAGTCCTTTTTGGCACCCAACGTGGGGCACGAACCCACGACCCTGGGGTTTAGAGTCCCGTGCTCTACCGACTGAGCTCATGGAGATCACACAAGAGAATCTGTTCCTCACTCCAGATACACCCTTTGCCGTTGATACCACTCCAGGGTCTGGCTATTGCTGAACACTGCTCGCAGAGCATCAAGGCTTTCTCTCTCAGACACCCCCCACAGAAGACAGTAGGTTTGTGGGGCGGGGGGGCAAGAAAATGGGAGCGAAGACAGCCAGGACAGCAGACCTGAACTGACCCAAGGGCTGTTCCATACCAAAGGACGTCGTGCTCAGCGATAAAACCTTGGCAAAAGCAGGAGGAAGGGGTGCTGTTCGTTGTTATGGTGTTTGTCTTCCCAAACCAGTGTTGTGTGTGCTGAGGGTCTGCCCCCCAGCAAGTGCCTAAACATCTGCCTGCCCCCAGGAACTGGTGCATGAATTCCTCTTTTTGCTTTGCTTGCACACATAGCTTTTTCTTTTCTTATTAAGGTGTCATTCTCTTGACCCATGAGACTTTTCTCCTTCCTCTATTTTCTCTCCATCCTCTAGGAGAGGGCAGTGAGTGAAAACCAGGGTGGGTCTGGCTGAGGTCAACCCACCACAACAATCATAACCTACGCTCCAAGCGGGGCCTCACCAGGGTTCCCTGGGGCTGTGCAGCCAGGATGTGGGATGCACTGGGGTCCCTGCATGGGCTCAGGGGAGGGCCTGTGGAGACACCCAACACGCAGCGCAGAGGGACTGAGGTGGTGCCTGTGGGCTGACAGTGGGGCGGAGTGTGACAGATGCGCTCGACCCCTTGACCCGACTGTTTCGGTTTCCCAAGTAACCGTTATGCATGATGGAGCCCTGGTTTCCTGGGAATGGCTGAACACCTGCCTGCTGATGGGAGGTAGTGAATGAATTCCTTGCTTTGCTTTGTTTGTGTGCACGGCTTTGGCTTTACCTATTAAACTGTCTTTATCTCAAGCCACAAGTTTTCTCACTTTTACTCTTCCAATTCTCTCCCCCATCCCACCGGGGGGGAGTGAGTGAGCGGCTGTGTGGTGCTTAGTTGCTGGCTGGGGTTAAACCATGACATCGCCACAGGGTGCTGCAGAGCTCTGGGCACTCACCCCACAGCCCCAGCCCCTCTGAAGGGCACAGCAGCTCCTGTCGGGCAGGGAGGAGTCTCAGCCTCCCCATTACCCCAGGGCTGGAGGCTCACCATGGCATGAGGAAATGGAGGTTAGGGAAACTGCAGGAAGCATGGTCTCTGGTCCAGGAGATGCCCACCACAAACTGACTCTGCCCCATCATTGTCACCCCTCACCTCACGCCAGCACAGGAGTCCTGGCCAGGGGACAGAGCAGCCTGCCCCGAGTGGGTGCCTGCAGAAAGAGGTTTCTCTTTCTCATGGATTCCTCCCTGCAGCCACAGAAATGCTCCCTTGCTCTTCTCCACAGTCATCCCTGCTCTCCAGAGAGCCTTCCCCCAGGTCAGCATGTCTGTGCCAGCCTCGCTGGATATTCCTGGCTCCCTGTCTGTGCTACCTGCAAGGCCCCAAGCTGGAGGTGCTGCTCTGCAGAGGGAGGGGGCTGTGGTGCCCTGGGGCCATGGGGTGACTCTGCACTGGCCATGCTGGTCAGGGTCAGAAGCAGACCCAGCTGGAGCAGGATCACTGCTGCTGAGCCCTTTTCCATCATCCCTGATTGCTCAGGAGCCAAGGACAGGGCTGGGCAGGACCATGGGGTGTCTCTAATGGCACACAGGGCAGGGGATGGCTGCACTGGATCCAGCCCATGGGGTTTCCAAGAGGTTGCCCTGAAACACTCTCCAGTCTTATGGCCCTTTGCCTGCTGTCTCCTCACAGCCTCTCCTGCCATTGCAGGACCCTTGTTAGCCTGTGGGCTCCTCACGTTCACCTTTTCCTCCGGGACACTCCTCCTTGGATGGTTACTCATTTTATGAGGTGCCACTCACTGCCCACCCAGACTCACAGACTGTCCCTGGAGATCCCCTGAGCTCTCCTGGCAGCTCTCAGTTCCTCTTCAGGATGGCATCTGCCATCAGCCCCACTGCAGGTGGGACAGCACCAGGCAGGTAAGTCAAAGACCAGTTGCTCTTTCAGTGGACGTATGCAACCAAGAAGGGAGGTCTTCATCCATGCCTTGGTCCCTAACACATCACCGTGGGACTCTCAGATTGTCACCCTGAATCCATCAGAACCCCAGAAGAGCAAAAATCCTTCTGAGGGAGAACCCTATTGGGTGTATTCCTGACACCAGCTTTGGAAGAGGCGCCCAGCCTTCTGGCCCTGTCCTGAGGAGCCCCTTTGGTTATGATGGTGCTTGCATGGAGACCAGCTCTGATAGAGTGGTTCACGTGGCCTGCTCCTGCCCTCAGCCACAGGGATGCCACCGTACAGATAACAGGACTGTCACAAGTTGCACGAGACCTTAGGGGCAGCACAAATAAAAGGGCACAGCAGAACAGCGTGGAACTGAGGAGAGACCAGCACTGAAAAGGCAATGTCCTGCTGCTGTCCTTGGCCATGGCTCCAGGAAAGCAGCAGCTCCAACGCACAGGCAGTAGAGAGATAGTGCCCACCAGGGCTGCTCCTCCGTCAGGCAGCTGGGCATTTGTCCCCTGAACCCCTCCTGCAGGCTGGGGCTGTTCCCCCAGCTCCAGAGCAGATGTGAAGAGATGGGAGCTGAGACAAATAATTTTCTACTGGTTTCTTTATGGAGTTTATCTAAATGGGGAGCCTGGATCCATAGGTACATGAGGACTTTGGGTCAAGAAAAGGCAGGTAGGAGGCCAAGAATAATATTATCACAGGTATCAACAAAAAACCAACCCCCCAAATATCCCACAAAGGAAAAATAAAGACACATACAAAGAAAAGTCAGTCCAGGCTATTCCTGTGATACTGTGGGAGCCCAAGTGGGACAATGGGCACCCTCTTAATATGAAGTAGCTTGCAATCGAATAGTTTCCACACTGCATCCTTCATTTCCTTGTTCCTCATGCTGTAGATGACAGGGTTCACTGCTGGAGGCACCACCGAGTACAGAACTGCCACCACCAGATCCAGGCGTGGGGAGGAGATGGAAGGGGGCTTCAGGTAGGCAAACATGCCAGTGCTGACAAACAGGGAGACCACGGCCAGGTGAGGGAGGCACGTGGAAAAGGCTTTGTGGCGTCCCTGCTCGGAGGGGATCCTCAGCACGGCCCTGAAGATCTGCACATAGGACAGCACAAGGAAAAGAAAACACCCAAAAGCCAACAGAGAACTTAAAATAAGAAGACCGACTTCCCTGAGGTAGGCATCTGAGCAGGAGAGCTTGAGGATCTGTGGAGGTTCACAGAAGAACCGGTCCACAGCATTGCCTTGGAAGAGGGGGAGTGAAAAGGTATTGGCAGTGTGCAGGAGAGCATTGAGAAAAGCACTGCCCCAGGCAGCTGCTGCCATGTGGACACAAGCTCTGCTGCCCAGGAGGGTCCCGTAGTGCAGGGGTTTGCAGATGGCAGCAAAACAGTCATAGGCCATGATGGTGAGAAGGGCACACTCTGCTCCAAGGAAGAAGAAAAGCAGAAAGACTTGGGCAGCACATCCCGTGTAGGAGATGTCCCTGGTGTCCCAGAGGGAATTGTCCATGGTTTTGGGGAGAGTGGTGGAGATGCAGCCCATGTCAAGGAGGGAGAAGTTGAGGAGGAAGAAGTACATGGGGGTGTGGAGGTGGTGGTTGCAGGCTACAGCGGTGATGATGAGGCCGTTGCCCAGGAGGGCAGCCAGGTAGATGCCCAGGAAGAGCCAGAAGTGCAAGAGCTGCAGCTCCCGTGTGTCCGCGAATGCCAGGAGGAGGAACTGGGTGACAGAGCTGCTGTTGGACATTTGCTGTTTCTTGGCATGGGGGCACTACTCAAAAAATGAAAGGACAGGTTAAAATCAGGATAGAATCCTTTGAGCAAAACCACTCCATTTTTGATCGCAATACCCTCCAAGTGAAGTGCATTTCCTTTCTCTGGTCTGCGCTGGCTGAGTGTGGTGTACCGAGCAGGACCGCTGCTCATGTGCTGCTGAGGAGTCAGCTTTGCTCTGCTGCAGTGGCTACATGGGAGCTGGTTTGTGACAGCTCCATTGCTCTCAAGGGATGTCAGTCGTAATCCACCTTTAATGGAAAAGTTCAATATCTGCACTCGTGACTCCGAAGAGTGTGGGCTGCAGAAAAGAGGCTTAGCAAGTCTTTATAATAATTTTGTTTGTGGTTTTTATTTTCCACCATCACAACCACTGGGTATCCTATTTAGGGATAGAAATCCTCATTTTTATGACTGAAAAGGTAAGAGTCTTGAGACAGGACATATAAAAGGGCTCAGATATTTGTAGCTTAGTGCAGAGTCAGGAGAGCTGCAGTGTTACAGAATCATGGAATCATAGAGTAATTTAAGTTGCAAAAGATCTTTAAGATCATCGAGTCCAACCGTTAATGTAGCACTGCCAAGTCCACCACTAAACCATGTTCCTAAGCACCACGTCCACACGTCGTTTAAATACTTCCAGGGATGGGGACTCAACCACTTCCCTGGGCAGCCTGTGCCACTGCTTGACAACCCTTTTGGTGAAGAAATCTTTCCTAATATCCAATCTAAACCATTTCCTCTTGTCCTACTGCTTGTTACCTGGGAGAAGAGACCAACTCCCACCTCACTACAGCCTCCTTTCAGGTAGTTGTAGAGAGCAATAAGGTCTCCCCTCAGCCTCCTCTTCTCCAAACTAAACAACCCCAGCTCCCTCAGCTGCTCCTCAGCAGCCTTGCGCTCCAGACCCTTCACCAGCTTTGTTGCCCTTCTCTGGACACGCTCCAGCATCTCAATGTCCTTCTTGGAGTGAGGGGCCCAAAACTGAACACAGAATTTGAGGTGCAGCCTCACCAGTGCTGAGTACAGGGGAACCATCATTTCCCTGGTCCTGCTGGCCACACTATTGCTGATATAAGCCAGGATGCCACTGGCCCTCTTGGCCACCTGGGCACACTGCTGGCTCATATTCAGTCAGGTGTCAACCAACACCCCCAGGTCCTTTTCTGCCAGGCAGCTCTCCAGCCACTCCTCCCCAAGCCTGTAGCGTTGCATGGGGTTGTTGTGACCCAAGTGCGGGACCTGGTCCTGAGCCTTGATAAACCTCATACAGTTGGCCTCGGCCCATCGATCCAGCCTGTCCAGATCCCTCTGTAGAGCCTTCCTGCCCTCCAGCAGATCAACCCTCCTGCCCAACTTGGTGTTGTCGGCAAATTTACTGATGGCGCACTCAATCCCCTCATCCAGATTATTGATAAAGGTATTAAGCAGAACTAGGCCCAATACTGAGCCCTGGGGAACACCGCTTGTGACCAGCCACCGACTGGATTGAACTCTGTTCACCACCACTCTTTGGGCCTCATCATCCAGCCAGTTTTTTACACAGCAAAGAGTACGTGGGCCCAAGTCATGAGCAGCCAGTTTCTCCAGGAGAATGCTGTGGGAAAAGGTGTCAAAGGCTTTACTGAAGTCCAAGTAGACAACATCCACAGCCTTTCCCTCATCCACTAAGCAGGTCATCTTGTCATAGAAGGAGATCAGGTTAGTCAAGCAGGACCTGCCTTTCATAAACCCATGCTGACTGGGCCTGATCCCCTGGTTGTCCTGTACGTGCCACGTGATGGCACTCAGGATGATCTGGTCCATGACCTTCCCTGGCACCACAGTCAGGCTGACAGGCCTGTAGTTCCCCAGATCCTCCTTCTGGCCCTTGTAAATGGGCCTCATATTTGCTAACCTCCAGTCGACTGGCACCTCCCCACTTAGCCAGGACTGCTCATAAATGATTGGAAGTGGCTTGGTGAGCACTTCTGCCAGCTCCCTCAGTACCCTCGGGTGGATCCCATCTGGCCCCATAGACTTTGTGTGTGTCTACATGGTGCAGCAGGTCGCTGACCATTTCCCCTTCCATTATGGAGGCTTCATTCTGCTCCCCATCCCTGTCTTCCAGCTCAGGGGGCTGGGTACCCCGAGAACAACTGGTCTGACTATTAAAGACGGAGGCAAAGAAGGCATTAAGTACCTCAGCCTTTTCCTCATCCTTTGTCACTATCCAATAAAGGCCCTCCTTTTGTTGCTAATGTATTTATAGGAACTTTTTTTTACTGCCTTTTACGGCAGTAGCCAGATTAAGTTCTAGTTGGGCTTTGGCTCTTCTAATTTTCTCCCTGTGTAACCTCACAACATCCTTGTAGTCCTCCTGAGTTGCCTGCCCCTTCTTCCACAGATCAGAACTCTCCTTTTATTCCTGAGTCCCAGCCAAATCTCTCCGAGCTCTGAGCTCTCTCTGCCCACCAGTCTTTTTTCCCATCTGTGCTGCCCTTTCGCTTGTGCTGCCTTGAAGATGACTTCACACACGAATTTCTCTTTAAAAACCCCAAACAACTGAACTCGTATGGCAGCAGGGGAGCACTGGTTCAATGGGCAGATCTGCAATCTCTTCGCTCTGCCAGCCCAGAGATGGGGTTGCGATGAAGAGAGTAGGACAGGACTCCTCACAGAGCGAAGGAAAGGACCCTGAGAGGAGAGTGCCAACCCCGAAGGAAAGGCTCAGCACTCCCTAGGATCCTACAGGAGAGCTGTGCCCTTCTGGGAGCAGCTCGCAAGCCCAGCAGGACAGGCAAAGCAGAGAGTCAGGGGTCCCGAAGATGACATGTTGCAAAGAGAGAGCCCGAGCACTGCCCAGCAGACAACGCCCAGAAGACATCTACAGTGAAAGACAACAAGAGAGCTGCCGGAGAGCACCTTCCCCCACTGCTTGTTTGCAGTTTCCCCCCACCCCTTGCCCCTGTCTCTGCTGCCTGGAGCTGTCCCTGCCAGGAGCTGTTTCTCTGGCCCCAAGCCTCCTCCCTGTCAGTGCTCACAGAGCCCATCCCACCCGCTGTGTGCTCAGTTCTGCCCTACAGGCACCTCCCAGCAGCAGGGCACTGCCCAGGGGCATCTCTGTGTGTGCAGGCTCTGATGGGAACCTCAGAGCAAACCTGATGGGGCTGGAAAAGCGATACTGATGCTGTCTGTAAGCCACGGTATGTTGACTTCTGATACTGCCTGGTTTATTCACTTTGAAGAGTAAAAGAGTTGCAATTTCAGTGCCTCCTCCAGAACTGAGACATGAATTTCTGTGTCCCATTGCCCACCCAGATAACCCAGAGCAGAAGACTGAAAGAACAGGATCCTTCCCTTTTGGGTAGCCCCTGTCTTGCTCTGCTTCTTGGAAAGTCTTCTCCTGGGAATGCCCTGTAGTGATCTGCTGCTGTGAGCAGCCCTGACCTATGCAGCACCCACTCGAGAGCAGGACCCTGCCCTGCCAGGGGGTCGCTCCTTCTACCCACAGCTTCTCCCCGCAGCTCAGTGGGGAGCTCCCCGGGCAGACTGAGTGCTGACCCTGGCAGGTGGCATTGTCCCTGCCCCAGCACACAGCCCCCTGCGGTGCAGGGACCCTGCTCGGAAGGACAGCCCTGGGCACCCCTGGCTGCACACCCACCTTCACACCCTGCAGCCATCCCTGGGAGAAGGCAGCCATCACAGCCAGTCCTCTGAGGGTGCAGTGAGGAAATCCTTGCTCTGGAGCATGTCTTTCTCCTCTACACTAGAGAAACTCTGAGGGTCCTCCTGACACATTCCATAAGCTGTGGCATGTGCCAGCTTTAGGAGATCTTTCCAGGAACCGCAGCTGCGCTGCCTTACACCCAGAGACTTCCTGTAGTTAGGGCTGTGAAGATTTCTCCCATAGTGAGCTCTCAGCTCTCCTTCCCCTCCAGATTGCCATCTCTCTCTGCCTTGCTCCTCCCCCTCAGTGCCTGCAGGCAGTGCCCTCAGCCCTGCTGTGCTGTGCACAGGAGCTGCTCCTGGGCAGAGCTGTCTCTCTGCAGTGCTGCCCACTTGCCATGAGCTGCCTCCATCCCAGGAGCCCAGCGCAGCTCAGCAGCAGAGGCCCAGCCCAAGGCACCACTTTCTCTGCCCCCTCTGGACTCCTTTGAGATGTCCCTGGGGCTCCAAGGGCTGACAGCTCCTGCAAGGCAGCTTGGTCCTTCCAGGGGAATGTGTTTTGAAGTAAACTCAAGTAATCATGGACAATCCCTCATTAAACCGTGGAGAGAGACTGATTCCAGCAGCATGGTTTGTCCTAGCAGAGTGTGGCTGACTGCAAGAGGTGTAAATGTTCCCCTCTGGACACCCCGATTCCTGTACCATAGCAAAAAGAGACACAGGCAGGGAAAGGGAGGGGTTGGCTTCCCCTGTGCCAGGCAGGGATTCAGCCGAGGCAACACAGGCATCTCATCCCAAGCTGGAAACCCTTGGGCTGAAGTGGCATCCAGCTCCCCCCATGCACCCCACACGCCAAAGGGAATCCTCTGGTTCAGTTCAGGAGGGCATAAAAGAGTGGCCTGCCTGTGAGCTCCTGCTCTGAGCCCCTTGGCTTCATTCAGTGGGGACTCAGGCGCTCACACTCAGACACTTGGTGATGACTGAGGTGCCAGGGGTGGTCCAAGACGTGGGCAAGTGTTTGCCAGCTCTGATGGAAAATCTCTGAGAACACCCACATTCTTCTGAGCATCAGCTGAGGGCCCGAGGGGGAACGGGGATATCCTTTGCCACCCACACTGACACCAGCCACCTCCGTGCCTTTGTCAAGTATCTCCCTGGAGCATGCAGAGCTATTGAGGTAACCAAATGGAGGACTGCCCCAGACAGAGACCCAGGTCTCTTCTATCCACTGTACTCACTGGAGCTCCAGTCACTGCAAAGCTAAGTCGCATCCACATCCCTGCACTGAATACATCAGGGCTCTCATTTTAATGGCATTAAAAAAAAAGGCTCGAGTGCTATGCCTGGTGCCTGGGGTGCCAAACGCAACTGCACTCAGCAGGCAAACACAGTACAGGACCTCCAGAAAAGCTGTGCCCTCTTGGAGCTGCTGTGGGCTGACAGCCCAGGGCCCCCCAGGTGGGTCTGGTGCCTGTGTGCCACCTGAACACCAACACCACAGCACAGATGCAAGGTCTGTCCCGCCTACACCCAGGGGCACTGCAGGACTGGGAGGCAGATCACACCAGGATGCCCTCTCCTCTCCCTGTGCTCTCAGCCCTTGGCCATTCTTTCTCTCAGTCTCTGAGATTCACCTGCCTGATGCTACAAAGAGAAAAGGTGACAACATTGTTCACAGAGTGGCTGGATCAAAGTCTGTTACCCCCAGAGACTTTCTCTGAAGCTCCCTGTCCTCCCTGCAGTTTGTCTTGCAAGCCCCACAGCTCTGCAGAGTTCATGCAGAAACACCAAAGCCCTCTCTGGGCCAGGTGTCATTGCCCAGCCCTGCTCCTCTGCCCTTGGAGACATCAGGGTTTGCTCTCTTTGTGGGCACCTCATCTCCTCCTTACCTTGCCATCTATCAAACACTCCAGCACGTCTGTGCCCTGAAGCAAAGCCTTTCCATACGTTGGGTCTTGGGCCCTTGCTCCCATGTTTTCCTGGAACAAGTTGGTGCCGCAGCCCAAACGTGCGCAGGCAGGAGGAGCAGGGGAACAGATAGGAGAAACTGGACCCTCACAGCCCTGTGAATTTTGTGGATTAAATTAGATGTGGTGGGACAGCTTGCTCACCTGGGGTGCTGCAATGGAGGGAGACAGGCTCTTCCAGAAAGAGTAGCAGGGCGGATGAGGAGGGGAAGATGCCTCCTTTGAGAAGGAGCAGGTCAGATGTCAGGAGCTCCCCTGTGGGACGGACAATGGGTAGGATTAGCTTTGTCACTGAGGATTAGAAGAGCCAGCAAGGGTGTGTGGTGGGTTGACCTTGGCTGTCCGCCAGGTGCCCACCAAGCCGCTCTGTCACTCCCCCTCCTCACCAGGACAAGGCAGAAAATATGACAAAATGCTCATGAGTTGAGATAAGGACAAGGAGATCACTCCCTAGTTACTGTCATGGGCAAAATAGACTCAACGCGGAGAACTGAAATGAATTGATTGCCAATTAAACAGAACAGAATAATGAGAACTAAGGATAAATCTCAAAACCCCTTACGCCCACCCCTCCCTTCTTCCCAGGCTCAGCCTCACTCCTGACTTCTTTCCCTCCTTCCCCCAAGCAGCACAGGGGGATGGTGAATGCAGGCTGCAATCAGCTGATAATGCTTTGTCTCTGCTGCTCCTTCCTCCTCACACTCTTCCCCTGCTCCACCATGGGGTCCTTCCTGCGGGATCCAGTCCTTCATGAACCTCTCCGGCATGGGTCCCTCCTGTGAGCTGCAGTTCTTCACAAACTGCTCCAGCATGGGTCCTTTCCCCCGGGGTGCACTCCTTCACGAACAGACTTGCTCCAGCACGGGTCCCCCAGGGGGTCACAGGTCTTGCCAGAAAACCTGCTTCTGTGTGGGCTCGTCTCCACAGGCCACAGTTCCTCCCAGGAGCCGGCTCCAGCACGGGCAGTCCATGAGGTTAAACCTCCCTTCAGGGCACTTCCACCTGTTACTTACATGGGGAGTTACTTACTTACAGGGAGTTACTTCCATGCTACCCGCCTTGTATTTATAATGTTGGACACCTAAAGGATAGGTGGTTTTTAGTGTCAGAGTAATCTCCTTAGTTTTCCTTGGGTTTGTCAATGAAGTTCAGGCCACAGTTCAACTTATTGCAGAAATGGATTTCTAAAGGTAGAGGAGAGGAGTCGATTCCTCTTCTGCACTTGCAAGGGGAGCCCTGACTGACCAATTGACACCTGGCCTCTCCATTGCAGACCTCTGGGAGATTTGCAGAGATCATTCATTGCTGCCTAAGGGCCACCTGACTGTCTCCTTCCAGTCCAGAAGGAAGCCGATGTCCTGAGGGTTTGGTGCTAAAACTGGCAACATTGTGAAGGCCTCTCTGCCCATCTTAGTGCATCTGAAATAGGACAAGGCATCTCTCTTTGGGTGGAATTGTTCCTCTCAAGCTAAGAGAGAGGGATCTCATTCTTCAAGGCTTTGGGAGTCTCCTCCTTGATGACACTGAAGAAGACTCCCTGAGTACAGATCACCTCTTAGTTCCCCTTTCTCCACAGCGCTCATGGAAATGGGCTTCTATAGGTACATTAACCAGAAAAGGAAGGTTAAGGAAAGCGGACCCCCTCTGATGAGCAGAAGTGGTGAGCTGGTAACAACAGCCAAGGTGAAGGCTGAGGTACTCAACAACTTCTTTGCCTCAGTCTTCACTGGCAACCTCTCTCCTCACACCTCCTGAGTCAATGGGCCATGCGATGGGGATCGGGAGGGCAGAAGTCCTCCCACTGTAAGAGAAGATCAGGTTCGTGACCACCTGAGGAACCTGAAGGTACATAAGTCTATGGGTCCTGATGAGATGCGTCCCAGAGTCCTGAGGGAATTGGCTGATGTACTTGCTAAGCCACTCTCCATGATATTTGAAAAGTCATGGCAGTCAGGTGAAGTCCCTGGGGACTGGAAAAAGGGAAATATTGCAGCATTTTTTAAAAAGGGTTCAAAGGAGGACCCTGGGAATTACCGACCTGTCAGCCTCCCCTCTGTACCTGGGAAGATCCTGGAACAGATCCCTCTAGAAGCTATGCTAAGGCACATGGAGGACAGGGAGGTGATTCGGGACAGCCGGCATGGCTTCACCAAGGGCAAGTCCTGCCTGACCAACCTAGTGGCCTTCTATGAAGGAGTAACTACATCAGTGGACGAGGGAAGAACTATGGATGTCATCTATCTGGACTTCTTTAAGGCCTTTGACATGGTCCCCCGCAATATCCTCCTCTCTAAATTGGAAGGATATGGATTTGATGGGTGGACTGTTCGGTGGATAAGGAACTGGCTGGATGGTCACATCCAGAGGGTAGTGGTCAATGGCTCGATGTCCAGATGGAGAACAGTGATGAGTGGTGTCCCTCAGGGGTCCATTCTGGGGCCAGTGCTGTTCAATATCTTCATCAATGACATAGACAGCGAGATCAAGTGCACCCTCAGCAAGTTTGCAGTTGACGCCAACCTGAGTGGTGCAGTCGACATGCCTGAGGGACAGGATGCCATCCAAAGGGACCTGGACAAGCTGGAGAGGTGGGCCTGTGTGAACCTCATGGGGTTCAACAAGGCCAAGTGCAAGGTCCTGCACCTGGGTCAGGGCAATCCCTGGTATCAGTACAGGCTGGGGGATGAAGGGATTGAGAGCAGCCCTGCCGAGAAGGCCTTGGGGGTACCGACAGACTAAAAGCCGGACGTGAGCCAGCAATGTGCTCTCACAGCCCAGAAAGCCCACTGTAGCCCGGGCTGCATCAAAAGAAGCGTGGCGAGCAGGGTGAGGGAGGGGATTCTGCCCCTCTGCTCTGCTCTGGGGAGACCCCACTGGAATACTGCGTCCAGCTCTGGGGTCCTCAGCACAGGAAGGACATGGACCTGTTGGAGCGGGTCCAGAGGAGGGCCACAAAAATGATCCAAGGGCTGGAACACCTCTGCTATGAGGGAAGGCTGAAAGAGCTGGGGTTGTTCAGCCTGGAGAAGAGAAGGCTGTGGGGAGACCTTATTGCGGCCTTTCAGAACTTAAAGGGGGCTTAGAAGAAAGATGGGGACAGACTTTTTAGCAGGGCCTGTAGCGACAGGACAAGGGGTAATGGTTTTAAACTAAAGGAGGGTAGATTCAGACTAGATATAAGGAAGAACTTTTTTACAATGTGGGTGGTGAAACACTGGCACAGGTTGCCCAGAGAGGTGGGAGATGCCCCATCCTTGGAAACATTCAAGGCCAGGCTGGATGGGGCTCTGAGCAACCTGATCTAGTTGTAGATGTCCCTGCCAATTGCAGGGGGGATGGACTAGATGACCTTCAAAGGTCCCTTCCATCCCAAAGCATTCTAGGATTCTGTGATTCTTCATAGCAGCCGTATGGTGCCATGCTTTGGATTTGTGACCAAAACAATGTTGATCACACAGGGATGTTTTAGCTATTGCTGAGCAGGGCCTGCACATTGTCAAGGCCTTTTCTGCCTCTCACACCACCCCACCAGCAAATTGGCTGGGGGTGCACAAGAAGCTGGGAGGGGACACAGCTGGGACAGCTGACCCCAACTGACCAAAGGGATATCCCATACCATGTGATGTCATGTTCAGCAAAAAAAAGCTGGGGGAAAGAAGGAGGAAGGGGGAACATTCATGGTAACTTGGGAAGACAAATGCTTCCTAACCTAACCCTGAACTAACCCTTTTACCTTAAACCTTACCCTAACCATTACCGAAACTAGCCCTACCACTACTCCAATCATAAACCTCAACTCTAACTCTAGCCCTTACCTAACCCGAAACGAACATCAGCCACAGCGTGAAGTCTAACTCTAAACCAGGTGTAACCATAACTCTTACCCTAACCCTAACCCTAACTCTAACTCAAACCTGAACCCAAACCCTGACTAACCTAACAGGTATCCTAAAGCATCTTGCAAGGCCAACAGCACCTGTGTAACGACATCTGTAATATCGTCTCAGGCAATGATTACTATGGTAACAGCATTAGAAAGAAAAGATAATTTGGGTAGATGGGATGGACAGGCGAGCATCCTGGTATCATCCTGTCAGTGCTGGTTCAAGGCCTGGCGGCATGAGCAGCTGCCCTCTGCTTCTTCATGAACTGGAGGCTGGAGGCACCATGACTGTGGGCACCGCTGTGTGTCACCCAAATCAGACTCAACTCAGATGAACCATTTTGTATTTCTCATATACCATATCCATTGTTTCTCTGTTGAGCTCTAATCAGAGCTTAGTTATGTAGATAAACAGGCTTTGGGTGGGATATTTCTCCTGGAGTAGCTCTGCTGACCCCGGTCTCTCTCCATATTTACAATCCTACAGCTCTGACAGGAGGAAAGCACCCTGCAGTGCCTGGATTTGTCCAAGCCACAGCACTTCATAGCCTTCCTGACCATTGGGTCCTTTGGTCCTGGTGGGAGATGAGCCTCTTGTCTTAATCCTGACTTTGTTGGGTAACCCGAAAGGACAGACTGGAGGCTGTTGAGTCACATGTCGGGTTTCAGAGCAAGGAATCAGGGACTGCATTTACCTCACACAGTGGTGGGAGATCCTTTCCTCTGGAGGGGTTATTTGTGCTATTGGCTATAAAGCCACCAAGTCTACCTAGGTCAGACTCAGTCAACCATTCTTGAGGCACTGGGGCCAAATTATTCTGTACAGAAACAGAGATCTGCAGCGTAGTGCCATGACACGGTCCTTTTTTCCTTCCCATGCAGATGTCCCAAACCCAAGCTTCCTCTCCAAGCTCTTTCTGGATGTGAACCAGCATGCAGACACCACAAGCAGTCAGAGTTCAACCTCTCAGGGCCACCTCCGTCTTGAGGATAACGTGGGCCACAGGCACGGGTTGGGACCCAGAGAGGTGGAGGTACAGAGAAGCCTTTTCTGTTGCTGCACAGTGAAGTTAAGCACAGACTGAAAAGGCTTATGTTCTGCTTCCCTGCTTGCCTTTTTTGTATTTTTTGTTTTTCCTCCCACAAGTTTGGCACTTGTCCTTTGAGCAGCTAAACCTCATGTCTCAGTTTTTCTCTTTCTAAAGACCGATAGTTATGCTGGAAGTTGCTTGTCAGGCTGGCGCCCGTGATTCTGACGGTCTTTCTAAAATAGTTCCTGGTGCCGTGGGTGTCCAGGGAGGAGCAGTGGCAGCACCAGCATCCCCACCTTCTCTCCTGAGGCTGCTTACTAACTGTCTTATAACCAGGTGAGAGTGACAGAGACGTGTCCGGAGAGCCATAGCCAGGTGGTTTTGAGGGGAATGACGGAGAGAAAAAGAGGTCACGACTGCCTCCTGCAGCACCATGGACTGAGGAGGGTGTTCCTGCCTCTTGGCTCCTGGCAACGGTAAATCCCTGTAAATCCCTGGTTAAGCAAAAACTTGGAGACACTGCTGGTATCCTGGTAATCCTGCTGGTAAATCCAGCACAGACACCACCAGAAGCAGCTGCAGGCATCTGTCCAGCTTGGCTGGGCTCACTGGGATGGGCTTCCTTCAGCTTTGAAAAGTGCCATCTGTGAGATAGTCACCATCTCAGAAGTACTCTGGCACTTTCCCATGAGCAAAGCTAGCCTGAACCATGCTGTGCCCATGACCTTGTGAAGCACTGAGTCATCGGAGAGTTAAAAAGAACAGGCTGTATGTTTGAGGACATTTTGAAACAAGCAGGAAATGCTGGTATGTGGGTAACCTGCAGGTAAATGGTTGCTTTGAGTGAAAGCCTTAATTTAAAATAAACGTGGGTATCAGAGAAGTATTTTATTTTTCTGTACATTTATACGAAAAAGTAGGTAGATTGGAAAACAATCATGGTGACTTTTCACTCATGCAAACCTTAATTTTATCTTGGAAATTTTGAATGGCACTTCTATGAGATGGAAAGAAACAGGAAAAAGGCTGGAATACCTTGGGAAAAGGATCTCACCATTAGGACCGTGTGTTTTTGTGAATTTGGATTTTTCTCTTGAGAAAACCACCCTGTGTTTTTCACTTGGCTAGTCTGAATGCTTTTATCACATGTTTTCTGACCGGCTGTTCTCATCTTTAGTACATCCGAGTTTAAGAAGACTCCTCAAAGGGAGGTAGTGATAGACATGGCCAGCATCCTCAGTCCTCTGCCTGGAAGAGGGTATTCTTTCCCCATGTCAAGCTGAGGTTCTAAAACATCGTTCAGCTGAGTCTCTTTGCAGAAAAAGCAACCAGCTCTTGCAGCGCTGCTTGCTTGTAGCTCCCATCCCTCAAGTGTGCCCAGCACGAAGTCTTTGTGCTCTGGGAAGGTGGGGAATGCAAAGGGAAGGCTCAGTTCCCCAGGCAGCAAGAGCATCGCTCTGCTTCTGCGAGGGCTTGCAGGGGAGTGGGAAGCATTGCAGGGTTGGGGTCAGAGCGAATGGGCCCTCGGCTGGATTTGTAAGCTGTCAGAAATCCAAGCGACAGAGCAGCAAGTTTAGGAATGCTGAATTATTCAGGCCTCATTCAGAAGTTATAAAAGCCTGACCTGCCCCGGAAAATTGGGTATCGTAAGGAGATCACCAAATTTTAATCACTTTCTTCTCTGCATAACTGAAAAGTGCATCAAGCAGTTTGATTGCTTGCATAAAAATGTCTTTTAGCACCCTGAAAACTTGAGATTTATGCATAAACTGCTGCTTATCTGTCTTGTTCAAATGTCCCCTGGATGCATCAGTGTCACTCGATTCGTTGGCAGATAGAAGCCTGTTGTACTTCTGATGGGATTCACCCTTCACCATGTAAAAAGTAATGATTCAGGTCTAAAATAGTCTCCCAGATGTTTGTGTGCAGACACGGCGCCAGGGGATGAGCTCTTACATGTGAGGAGAGCTGGGATGAATCTCTCTCGTTGAGATCTAAGAATCAAGTCAGGCCTTGCCTCGCTTTCTTTTGATTGCCTCTCCTTGCCTGGCCTTGCCTTGCTTTGTCTTCCCCTTTTCATCCCTTTCCTCTTTTTCACCCTATTTCTTCTTCGTGTTCTTACATTCAATGCAGCTCTGACAAGATCTGGACAAGGAACGTAAGCAAGACTGTTCTTAAAAGGGTGAGTATTTATCCTTTTTCTTCCTTTTTTTCTCATCTCTCACCAGGTATTCTGTTTAAGAAAATCAACTCTGAAAAAGAAAGTCAAGTTTCTTTTACCCATATTAAAAAAACCCAGCCATTCAGGCTCAAGGATTCTGTTCTTTCCTCTTTTTAACCCTCCCCCTGCAGCAAGCGAACCATGTTAGATTTCCAAACATTCAGGCAGATCTTGGTCCAGCTCGCCTAATCCTGCAATCACGTGCACGCTGATGTTCGTAGTCTTTCTCTAGGCTTGAAGTGTGTGGGATGGTGGACAGGCCATTAGCATCCTCTAAGAGCCTGATGTTTGGATTGCTCTGTCTAGGGAAAATGCCCCAAAGAAAAGGCTTGGAGAATCACACCATTGGATCCGGATTCGTTCTTCTGGGATTTTCTGACCACTCCGGCCCACAGGGCCTGTGCTTCACAGCATTCCTGGCCATATACCTCATGATCCTCACAGGGAACAGCCTGATTGCACTCATCACAGTGGTGGACTCAAGCCTCCACAGCCCCATGTATTTCTTCCTGAGGAACTTGTCCACCCTGGAGATCTGCTACACATCAGCCACTCTGCCAAAAATGCTGGTGGGTTTCCTGCGGGCGGATGGCAGGATCTCCTTCCTGGGCTGTGCTGCCCAGCTGTATTGCCTGGTTTTGCTGGGCAGCATTGAATGCCTTCTCCTGGCTGCCATAGCCTACGACCGCTGCATAGCCATATGTGACCCCCTGCACTACACCCTCGTCATGAGCAGGGGTCTCTGCATCAGACTGGTGGTGGGGTCCTGGGTGGCTGTCGTACCAGTGCAAGTAGGACAGACCTACCAGGTGTTCACTTTGCCCTTCTGTGCATCCCATGACCTCCATCACTTTTTCTGCGATGTCCCCCCTCTGCTGGGACTGGCCTGTGCAGACACGTTCTGGAACCAAGTGATGCTGTACACCATCATCCTGCTCTTCGCAATCCTTCCCTTCTCCTTAATAGTTACTTCTTACATTCAAATTATTAGGGCAATTCTGAAAATGCCTTCAGGTCTGGGCAGACGCAAAGCCTATTCCACCTGCTCGTCACACCTTGGGGTGGTGATGCTCTTCTATGGCTCGGCCACAGTCGTCTACTTAAAGCGACGGTCAAGGGATTCGGTAGACACCGACAAATACCTTGCCCTGTTTTACACAGTTGTGACCCCCATGTTTAACCCTGTCATCTATAGCCTGAGGAATAAGGAAGTGAGAATTGCCTTGAGGAGACTCCTATGGACAAAGTGATGCTACCGAGGATGTAAAATAGTCCCAAGCAGTACCAAAAGTCCCACTGGGTTACGTGGTTGCCTGAACAAAGCATCCCATATTTGCTAAACAAAACCATGTGTCCAGCCTGGCTTTCATCCTCCTCAAGAAGGGGAGAGGTCTCCTGAGGCATTCCTGTTACGCCATGCCCCACCATGATATCTTTGTACTCTAGAGCACCTTCAGTGCCCCTCAAGAGCGTGATGCCAATAGCTACTTCAAGCTGCGTCTGACCAACGTAACGTTCAGGGGAAAGAGTCAAAGCATGGTCAGTAGTCAGTAGGGCCCAGAGGGTGACACAACCGATGAAGAGATGACTGCCCTCAGGCTTGAGAAATCACTTGCTAGATGCCATGGACTATTACAGTGTCCCTGTGTGGAATCAGCTTAAAAAAGTTAAAAGACATGAAGGTCATCTTCCCCTGCTATGATGTCTTGCACTGAGCTGTGTAATGCTTGACTAACTTGACATAAAGAATAAAAAGAAAAAAAAATCACCAGGGGGCCAGTCCAGCACTGGAACAGTGGCCCAGAGACCTCTAGATTTTCTGTTTGTCGTGGTTTAACCCCAGCCAGCAACTAAGCACCACACAGTCGCTCACTCACTACCCCCCTGGTGGGATGGGGGAGAGAATCAGAAGGGTAAAAGTAGAGAAAATCGTGGGTTGAGATAAAGGCAGTTTAACAGGTAAAGCAAAAACCATGTGTGCAAGCAAAGCAAAGCAAGGAATTGTTCCCATGGGCAGGCAGATGTTCAGCCATCTCCAGGAAAGCAGGGCTCCGTCACACGTAATGCTGACTTGGGAAGACAAACCCCATCGCTCCAAACATCACCCTGTTCCTTTTCTTCATGCAGCTTTTTAAAATCATGAGCACAATTGGGAATGGCTGAAACTGTGGGGGATAAATGTGTTTCCTGAGACAGTATTTGATACGCAGACAATCCAAAAAGGTTGTGAAGGTGAATGGGCAGAAGAAACAGGAAAACTGCCCATCCCATGGAGCCCTGCAGAAAGAGGATGGAGCTGTACCCAGCAGGAGGTGATGATACCAGTGGGATGAGCACGTAGAAAAGGCTTTTGTGGGGAAGGCTTTGCAAAGGAATACCCTGACTTCACCCAGATGTAAAATACAGACTGGGCAGTGAAGTGATCGTGAGAAGCGTCCTTTGATGAGAGAAGGTTGGAGACATTTGGGTCGCAGAGATTTGAGGTAGTCCTTTGACAATCTGAGTAGGTTGAGCTTTGGAAATGAGAAAAATAAAGCAGCTCTCAAGGCTGTTTAAGGAATGAGCGGTACTATCACTATAATAACAGGAACAGCACAGTGCTGTAAAGGAGTTCCTTCTTATTCTTCATTATGATTAATTAAAGCACTTTAATTTCATTCCCAACATTAATTTTTACTTGAGAAAATAGCCATAAGTGCTCAGTAGTTAGCTTCGGGCATGAAGTGCTTTTTCTCTCACTGCTAGGTCTCTGTTATCATTTAAATATTACATTTCTTAGACAGTATTGCCCTTAAATTATCCCTGCTTCCTATCTTTTCTCCCTGTTTTGTGGAGGAGGGGGAGGTGGAAGACGGCAGCTGTTTCTTTTTTAGCCAAAGGCAGCTGAGGGACACATCCCAGATTAGTGCAAAGGCACAAAGGAAGCCAACATTTCCGTGTGCTGTACACTGACACAACACCGTTACCTGCATTTCTGGTCTCTGAAGTCCTAACTGGGCAGCAGAGAGCCTGGAAGCTCTGAGCTCCCTTCATCTGCCCTGCATTTCAGCATGAAAAGCGAACCTAACCTGGTCAAAAAGATTCTTTTGATTCTCTCCACAGCCTAAAGCACCGCATTTGCCAGGAGACTGGCCAGGACACCAAAGGAGGACTCACGCCTCTCTGCACACAAAGCTTAGGTGTCCCTGGGAATCTCAGGAGGCATGGCATACCCATTCCTGGATTCAAGGAGCTGGTCAAATGCCTCATCTCCATTTCCGTAATGGTGGCAGACTTTGTACAGGGGTGCTGACATTTATGGAGCAACCTGCTCAGACCTCAGAGCTGGCCCTGCTTGGAGCCAAAGGCAGAACTAGAGACCTCCTGAGTACAAGACCATTCTACCCTGAATTGTCCCATGGCCCTCTGCTGCAGAGACCCCCAGCTCCAGCTGAATCCTTTCTCCTGGGGCACACTGCAAGGCACAGGCTCATGGAAGGGTTGTTGGGAAAGGGAGGGCTGGGATCTCTGGGCCAGCTTCCCAGCATAGAGTGGGGTATCACCAATCCCAGGTTGACTGAAACCTGAAAACCTCCAAAAATGGAGATCACAGAGAGGCTCTGGGGGTCCTGCTGCAGGGTAACATCACCCCCCTAGTCCGTTTTTCCTGAGACCCAGCCTGAAGCCCCCGGGAAGAAACTTATGGCTGTTTTCTCTGCCAGGATTCAGTTGCTTTTAGACCGCCCTGTGCCTCTCCTTCAGCAGACTAAAGAGACCCAGTTCCTTCCACCACTCCACACAGCTCATGTGCTTTAGGTCCCTAACCCCACCGTGACAGACTTCCTCTGGACTTTCTCCAGTTTCTCCATCCACCTTTCAAAATGGGAAACACACTAGCTCCTACGGCATCCATCGTAACTCCCATGCCCTTCTCCTCAGGACACTCCTCAGCCAGTCACGTCACAGCTGCTCCTCGTGCATGGGGTTTATCCCACTCCGTATGCAGACCTTGCCCCCTTCATCTTGAAAAACTCTAAGAGGTTTCTGTTGGCCAAAGCCACAAGGATGTGAAGGTCCCTCAGGACTGAAACTCCAACATGTCAGTGCTTAAGATTTGTGGGCCAATGCCTCCAGCAAGAAAGCAGCATGGGGAATTGCAGGACACCACAGGTAATGAAAGAATGATGTGTTCAACTGAGTTGCAACCCATGGTCAAAAACACTACAGCAACCACCTCAGACGTACCATGAGAGGGTACAAAACAAGAAATGCAGGGCCAATGGGGAAAGGATGAACGTGGTAGGCTGTTCTTTTGGAGGGTAACAGAGAACAACTTGGGCAGGGGGAAATGAAAACAGAAGGATGGGGTCAGGGCTGTTTGGGGACACCTGTGAAGCAGCCCTGAACCTGATGTGCATGACTTCTGGGGTCAGGGAGAACCTGAGAGCTCTCCCGAATTGGAAAACATGAAGGGGAAGGAAGGACAGCATCATTCCATCTGGAAGGGACCTCGGGAGGTGTCTGGGCAAACCCCCTGCTCAAAGCAGGGTCAGACAGAGTACTCAGGGCTTTATCCAAACACATCTTGATAATGTTCCAGGATCCCAGTGCACGCTCCCTGGGAAACAGCTTCCAGCACTTGACTATCCTCATGCTGGAATAATTTCTCCCTCTCTCTAGCCTGACCCTCTCTTGTTTCAGCCCATTGCCTCTTGCCCTTATGTCTTGTACCATGGCCATGAGCCTGACTCAGTCCTCCTGGGAACAGTGCCATGCTGCTGCATGTTCCCCCAGGATCTTCCCTTCTCCCAGCTGGACAAGCCCAGCTTTTTAAGCTTCGTCTCGCAGTCCAAGTGTTCTAACCCTGACTACCTTGGTGGACCTCCGTGGAACTGGCTCCTGTTTAACTATGTCTCTCAGGCATTGCAGGAGGTCAAAACCTAGGGAAGTATTCTGGATCTGTTCGAAAATGTGCTGATCAGAGGGCAGTGATCACTTCCACTGGCTGTATTCCTGCTCATACTGCCCAGGATGCTTTTGGCCTTTGCTGATGGCTTGTGTTTTGCTAATGAAACCAAAGGACCACCAGAGCCTTTCCTGCAGAGCTGGTACCAACCGAGGCAGTCCCTGCCCTCTGTCACTGCGGGGCCTTAGCCAACATCAGGACAGGACTTTAGATCTGTCCTTGTTGGATAACGTGATGTTACTATTGGCCTATCCTTCCAGCCTGTCTAAATCCTTTGGGACGGCAACCCTGCCGTCCAATGTAGTGTCTGCGCTCCTCAATGTGCTGTCATCTACAAATGTTATGAAAAAGCATTTTCTCGACTCTTTTGGGTAATTAAAACCTCTTGAAACATGACAGGACCCTACCAGCTACAGGCCTCTGGGCAGAATACTACGCATTGACCACGTTCCTCCCAGCCCGACTGTCCAGCTGAATTTTTACCCATCTCCTCATCCACCCATGCAGACCATAACATCCTAACTTGGATGCAAGAATATTGTGGGGAATGATGCTGATAGCCTTTCTGCCTGCCAAGTAAAACACAAGCACTGCTCTGCCCACATCCAGCAATCCTGTCCCTTCATCAGAGAAAGCAAAGAGGAGGGTCAGGCACAACCTACCCTGGGTAAATCCAGTCCCCTTCTCTTTTGGACACCCAGAAATGGAAGCTGAGTGGACACGATCTGGGGCACAGCCTTTCGTTCCCCTGCACATGAGGCATTTTTGCAAAATTTGCATTTTGACAGTCATCAGGGAGTTCCCTCAGTCTCCATGACCTCTCAAAAATGATGGAGAGTGGCTTTGCTGTGCCCTTGGCCTGCTCTCTCAGCTCCCTGGGATGCCGACCCTCCTGTCCTGTACGCTCGGAAGGATTGCGTTCGTCCAAGTGACCCCTGAATTGATCCACATCCACCGCTAGTTCTTCTCCTCCAGAGTCCTGCCTCAAGTAACAGCAGCCTGGGAGAGGTTGCTGGGGAAGACAGAGGACAACATGACATAGAGAATCTGAGATCTGTCTCTCAACTAAATTCAGCACTGGCCACACAGAAGCTTTCTTTTTTCTTTAACTGTTCCTGAAGCAGTAACAGCTCGTTATGATGTCCTTGAATTGCCTTTCAGGTTTAGGCTGAATCTCAATCTGGACTATTGCTGTGCTTAGAGGATGCAGTTCTTGAAGACCAGCTGTCCTGAGCTCTGCCACCACACCTTGGCAGTTTATTTTACCAGTGTCACAGCTCCGCCTCCAACAGTAATGGCTCCAGCTCACCCTGGCTGTGCCCCTGGCTGAGGGCATTGCTGCGCATTTGGGCTGAAGCACCTCAGCGGTGGCACCAGGCAAATTTAGACTTGCCAGAGGGAAACCTGGTACCAAGTGTCCAAGACTTCATGTGTGCAAAGGCTTTGCTTCAAAGCGAAAACATGGTATGGACAAAAGAGAGCTGCATGTCTTTCCAGCCCTAGCGTATTATCTGTGATAATTCTGTTTCTCCAGGAATGTCTGCATGCTCTCCGCTTCTCCAGAAGCATGAACCCAGTCTGTCTGACCCAGAGGTCTTTGCACATGCCTGGCACGATGGTACAGCTGGCCTCCCGTGCCACTTCTCTGTAATAAAATGGATTTCCTCCGTGCCGGTGTCTGGAGGTTGGGCTCTTCTTCCAAAGCTGAGGTCAGCAACAGGCTGAAGAAATCGCCCCCACAAGGCCGTGCTGCTGTGCTTGGGTTCTCCATGGGCTGAGGGCAGCAGGGCATGTGGCGATGTGTTAGGGCATGGGCTTGAGCTGAGCCTTCACCTGTGGGTGCCCAGCGCCCCTGGAGATGGTGAGCGATCCACAGGGATCTGCCTGGGATTGTCTCTCTGTGGCTTTTGGGCACCACAGCCCGCTTGCTCTGCAGAGCAGCGTTGCCAGATCTGGGCCCTGTGAGAAGCACAGGGAAGGGGCAGGAGTGGCCGCATGGACACAGTCCCCTGGGGAAAGGCTCTCTAGGGTCAGGGATGTCCCTGGAGAAGAGCAATGGAGCAACTCTGTGCTTTCCTGGGGGAATAAGTGACCTAAAGAAACCTATGTCTGCACACACCAGCTCAGGGCAGGCTGCTCTTTCACTGGGGCAGCAGGAGCACCCTGGGGAGCCCCTGGGCCAGGAGCCTTGTGCTGGGGAGAGGGGCTGGCTCAGAGGGGCTGTCGGCAGTGGGCAACAGGGATCTCCTGGAGACAGTGGCAGGGGACACAGGCAAACACTGACCTCCATCTCCTAGTGCCATGGATGGCCCCAGCCCAGGGACTGATGGGGAGGCTGACACTCTGTTGTGAGTCCTGGTTTAGGATCCTGCTGCCTACGCCAATTTGTCACAAATGGGTGATTTAGGTCGCTTAAGGAATCACCAACAATGGTATTAGCAAAAGCGGGTTTAATATGATGTTGTAAAAGTGCAACTTAACAAAGTTCGGTGGCAAGGTTCACTCTGTTAATGACTGCATGGAAGAACCGTACAAAGGAAAACTGAGTTAGACTTGCGTTAAAATGATTTACAGAGAGTCCGGGGATGCAAAAGATTAAGGAGGACCCACCCATTGAGTCATGAGGTTCAGAGTAGACCCCCTTGCTTTCTAAATTCCTGATGGAGCTTAGGTGTGGCTAGGTCCAGTCTCAGTCTCAGACTTGGAGAACAGTTTATGTCTAAGGGATTATACATGCAAAGTTTATGTAACGTTTCATTAGCATCAATTCAGCATGCAATCAAAGTCACCAAGACAAAATCAAAGTTACCATACTACAAGGTTATGTGCAGTATCAGTTGCTTACCAAAGATCTGCCGTTGGTAGAGGTCTCTCTGCCTCGAGGAGCAACCTTGAGAGGTGTCCCAGCTCCAGGGGAGATCACCGCCGTGCCGCCACGCTGCCGAGCAGGGAGAGCTCGAAGGCGGCTCACTGAGGCTGCCGTATTTATAGGATAAAATGGTTGGCTTGCAGTCAAATTACAGGCAATGGAAAAGGTCTGCAGGAGGCTCCTTGTACCCACAACTTTCTTTGTCCCTTGATAAATGAGTCTTGGAAAAGCCACCCGCTATTCATGTGTCAACCGCATGGTCGGTGTTCCAAGCTCATATGCATCGACGCTCACTGTGCCACTCTGCTCTTTTGTGGGTTTTCAGAGAACAGATTGAAACATGAGGAGTTCATGGCCCTGCTATGGCTCAGGACTTAACGTCTTCTGGATCCTGCACCAACCCACTGCCAGTCTGGTCAAGGGGCTGAGCGCACCCATCACAGGCCACAGAGGAACCAAGAGGTTCCCCTCCTTATCAGGGTACAGAGCGTCATTTTTAGCATCTAGCCCATCAGTTTTAGTACCCAAATTCTCATTTTGAGGGCCAAAATCCTCATTTCTAGGGTCCCAACCTGTCTTTTATTATCCATAGCCTTTTTGTAGGGCCCACAGTTTAATTTTTAGGGTCTAAGCCCTCATTTTTAGGGCAGAAAGGGTCCTGCACTTGAGTCACGACGACCGCGTGCAAGACTACAGGCTTGGGGAAGAGCGGCTGAGAAGCTCCCAGTGGAAAAGGACCTGGGGATGTTGGTCAACAGCCAGCTGAATACGAGCCAGCAGTGTGCCCAGGTGGCCAAGAAGGCCAATAGCATCCTGGCTTGCATCAGGAATAGTGTGGCCAGCAGGACCAGGGAACTGATCATCCCCCTGTACTGAGCACTGGTGAGGCCACACCTCGAATCTTGTGTTCAGTGTTGGGCCCCTCACTCCAAGAAGGACATTGAGGTGCTGCGGCATGGCCAGAGCAGGGCAGCAAGGCTGGGGAAGGGTCTGGAGCACAAGGCTGGGGAGGAGCAGCTGAGGGAGCTGGGGTTGTTTGGTCTGGAGAAGAGGAGGCTGAGGGGAGACCTTATTGCTCTCTACCATTACCTGAAAGGAGGTTGTAGTGAGGTGGGGGTCGGTCTCTTCTCCCAAGTAACAAGTGACAGGACCAGAGCAAACGGCCTCACATTGCGCCAAGGGAGGTTTAGATTGCATATTAGGAAAAATGTCTTCCCTGAAAGGGCTGTCAGGCACTGGAACAGGCTGCCCAGGGAAGCGGTTGAGTCCCCATCCTTGGCAGTGCTTAAAGACATGTAGATGTAATGCTTAGGGACATGGTTTAGTGGTGGACTTGGCAGTGCTAGGTTAACGGTTGGACTTGATAATCTTAACAGTCTTTTCCAACCTAAATGATTCTATGATTCTATGACTCTATGATTCTATGGTGACAGTTGTTAATTGGGGAGCGGACTGGGGCAGAGAAGGGGTAGATTGGGAAGAAGAAGAATGGGTATGGGGAGAGGAGGGGTATGCAAGGGGCTGGCTGCATGTGGGCAGGGGGCTGACCAGTGCTGGTCTGGCCAAATCTGTGCCTAATCACCATGGCCTTCTTATTAAACTCTGCTTCTGGCTGTTTGATGCGTGAGTGTGCTCACTGTTGGATGTGTGTTTGGGGTGAATTTATGGACATGCTATGCTGGCCAAATCCAAGTGGGGATGGCTTCAGAAAGACGACACCAGCATGTGGAGACACCTAGGGTTCCAGCTGCCAAGTGGGTAATGGCCCCAAGACTGGGCAGGGATCTGAGCAGACCCAAAGCCCAGGCCCACACTGGAGGGATGGCAGGCGTGTGTGCCCATGGGTAAGGGGATGCACAGACCACTTGTGACCTTCACAGCAGATCGGCCCGAGAGGGGGAACGGGCTAGAGATGTTTGTGTCGCTCATGGTTGTGTGAGTGCTGCTGGTGGTGTGGTGACTGTAAAAGTGCTGTTCCCTGTTGGAGCTGGTCTGTGTATGGTTGGGTGTGGCCATCTTTGTTTCTTTGCAGACCCCTGGATTTTGCACCTTCCATTTTGGTGACTCCACCTCGTGCAATCTCCCACTTTGTGGGGCTCCAGCCACTGCCTACCCCAAGCACACGCTCTCCCTGTAGAAACCCCAGGCTCTCCAGGAAGCTCCAGATCCCCTCCTGGAGAGTGTCTTCTTCCCTGTCATATGTGGGGCAACCCTGAGTATGCACCTCAATGAGCATTCACCACCTCCATGGGCACCACACACCAATGGGTGAGTTCAAATTCCAACCCTTGGTCTCCAACAGCTATCAAAGTGACAATGAGCTTTCCTCTTCCAGTTCCAAGGAGAAAAAGGCCCTTTCTGAGTGAAGTTCCTTGGGCCTGTTGTTGACATTAGCTTTGGAAGAAGATCCCAACTTTATGTTAGTGCACTAGGGAGATCCCATTTTACTACAGAGATGCTATGAGAGTGTCAGCTCTGTCCTAGGAAGACACACTTTTATATCAAATCCAGGAGAGACGGAGCAGATTTGTTCCTCAGGAGGAGTAGGATGAATCCGAACATTTATGGAGAAACACAATAAACACTTATAACCATACAGATAACGATAATAAAAAGGCTTAAAGACAAACGAAAAGAAAGGGCTACAATGGGTAACCCTGGGAATCATTTCTGAACAGTGATGGAAAATTTATCATAGTTGAAAAACATTCCTGAAATCACTTTCCTAATGGCCACCTTGAGCTCCTGGTTCCTCATGCTGTAGATGAGGGGGTTCACTGCTGGAGGCACCACTGAGTACAGCACTGTGACCACCAGATCCAGGGATGGGGAGGAGATGGAGGGGGGCTTCAGGTAAGCAAATGTGCCACTACTAACAAACAGGGAGACCACAGCCAAGTGAGGGAGGCATGTGGAAAAGGCTTTGTGCCTTCCTTGCTCAGAGGGGATCCTCAGCACGGCCCTGAAGATCTGCACATAGGACAGAACAATGAAAAGAAAACACCCAAATGCTAATGGGAAAGTAACAATAGTAGAACAAATTCCTTGAAGTAGGAGTGTGAGCAGGAGAGCTTGAGGATCTGAGGGATTTCACAAAAGAACTGCTCCAAAGCATTGCCTTGGCAGAGGGGTAAAGAAAATGTATAGGCCGTGTGCAGCACAGCATCGAGAAACCCAGTGCCCCAGGCAGCTGCTGCCATGTGGACACAAGCTCTGCTGCCCAGGAGGGTCCCGTAGTGCAGGGGTTTGCAGATGGCAACATAGCGGTCATAGGCCATGATGGTGAGAAGACACAATTCTGCTGACATCAAAAAGACAAACAGAAAGAGCTGGGCAGCACATCCTGTGTAGGAGATGGCCCTGGTGTTCCAGAGGGAATTAGCCATGGATTTGGGGAGAGTGGTGGAGATGGAGCCCAGGTCAAGAATGGAGAGATTAAGGAGGAAGAAGTACATGGGGGTGTGGAGGCGGTGGTCGCAGGCTACAGTGGTGATGATGAGGCTGTTGCCCAGGAGGGCAGCCAGGTAGATGCCCAGGAAGAGCCAGAAGTGCAAGAGTTGCAGCTCCCATGTGTCTGCAAATGCCAGGAGAAGGAAGTGGGTGATGGAGCTGCTGTTGGACATCTGCTGCCCGTGGAGATGGGGCATTGTCATCGAAGAAAAAGTCAGTGACCAGTTAGTTAGATAATTTTCTGAGCAATATCAAAGCCATTTTTCCTACAACCCCCCCAAACTGTCTCTCTTCATTCAGGAAGACCATTGGCAGGTCCATTTCACAAACTCTGGTTGGTACTGACTGCGCCCCAATGGGCAGCAGGCTCTGCTGGGGGCTCTGCAGGGGTCAGTCCTGCTCTACACCAGTAGGTAAACAGGAAATCAGGGTGATCTCAGATTAAATCCAATCCTGATATCTAAGAGCTTTTCAGCATTGTCACTCCCAATTCACCTGAGTGCAGAGCAGAGCTGTGGGGAGCTTGGGTTGTGCCTTCTCTTCTAGTTGCCCCAGCACAGCTGAGGAGTGGTTTGAATGCACCAATGCCTGGCATTTCTGCTGCACTGCAAGGGAAACCTTGTCGGTGCAGAGACTGGGCACAGGGACTGTCCCTTAGTGCAGAGTGAGGACAGCCACTCTGTCCATCAGCCTTGCTCTCAGCTGCCCTGTGCTGGCAGCTCTTCCAGCTGGAGGACTATCGCACTCGGGTGTTCCCCCCAAAAGAAAGAGGCCAGTGGTGGGAGCAGAGGAATCCCGTTTCCAAATGCAGATCTCCAACCCCCTGACCCCATCCCATCGTACCTGAGGAGGATCTCAGCTCTGCCCTCCCAACCAGGGACACAGAGGCCTCATTACAGCTGCCCACATGCAGCCACCCAGCAGCATCTCAATGGCCTTAGCACCGAGGTGTCTTCTCCAGGGTGCTCCTGCAAAGCACAGAGATGCCCTGGGAGAGCTGTGCCCCACGGGAGGGCAGCCTGCAGCCCAGCAGGACCTCCCAAGGACAGAGTCAACTGTCCTACATTTGTTACGTCCTAAAGGGAGGGTGAGATCAGTGCCAGCCGCACAGACTGCAGTACCCAGAGCCCCACAGGTGAACAGGGTGCGAGCTGGGTGCTTTTCCTCCATGGCCATATGTGCATGACAGTACACGCAGCGTTGGTGTCTAAGCTGCACTTGAATCCTCACCCCCCCACACCAGTGAGTGTAACAGTGAGAAAAAGGGTGTCAGGGAAAAGAGGAGAACATGCCAAAGGAGCCCTGCCAAGGGAGGCAGGAGAGGGAGACACAGTCAGACATTTGATTTTTTGCCCTCTGTGGTGGTCAAGCTGCTGGAATGGCAACTCATGGCCACATCCCCATGCTATTAAGGGCAGAGGCTGTGCTGTGTGAGTGAGGAGACCAGGGGGTTGCTCCAGGGAAAGCATCGGCACTGCAGGGGATGGCAGGGAGATGCCTGAATCCCCACATCTCCTCCCTCTCCATGCTCACAGAGCCCATCCGTCTTGTTCTGTGTTCAGCTCTGCCCTGCAGGCACCTCCTGGCAGCAGGGCACTGCCCAGGGGCATCTCTGTGTGTGTAGGGGCTAAGCAACAGCTCAGACAAGTCCTAGCGAGAACTGGGGTCTCATTGCCTACTCCAGAGCAGAGAAATAAATTTCCATCTCCCACTTCCCACCCAGCCAGCCAAGAGGAGAAAATCCAAAGCACAGATTTCTATGTTTTCAGGTAATCCCCTACCTTATATCCGTCTTTAAAATGACCCTCTGCAAATGTCTGGGTCATGTAGAAGTCTGAGCAACCCTGACCCACGCTGCACCCTCTGGACAGCAGAAGGATCCTGCCCTGCTAGGGGTCACTGCTTTCACCCACAGCTTCTCCCCACTGCTCTGAAGGACAGCCCTGGGCACCCTTGGCTGCACCCCTATCTTCAAAATCCCGGAGTGGTACCCAGAAGAAGGCAGCCATTCTGCCCTGTCCTGATGGTGCAGCAGGGAAGCCCTGGTCTGTAGCCCATCCCCCTCCTCTACCTTAGAGAAACTGTGAGAGTCCTCCTGAAAGATCCTATGTGCTGTCGGATGTACCAGCTTTAGGAGATCCCTCCAGGAACACCAGCTATATTGTCCTGCAGCCAGAGACTTACCATGTAGAAGGCTGTGAAGATCCCTCCTTGCAGTGAACTTTCAGCATCTTACAGCTCCAGAGTGCCTTTAACCTCTCTCTGCCTCACTCCTCTCCCCTCGCTGCCTGCAGGCAGTGCCCTCAGCCCTGCTGCCCTTTGCAGAGGAGCTGCTCCTGGGCAGAGCTGTCTCTCTGCAGTGCTGCCCACTTGCCAGCAGCTCCCTCCATCCCAGGAGCCCAGCCCAGCTCAGCAGCAGAGGCCCAGCCCACAGCAGCACTTTCTCTGCCCCTCTGGGCTCCCTCCAGGTGTCCCTGGGGCTGCAGGGGAACCTGCTGGGAAACAGGCTGAAGGCATCACTCATGTTCCCTCCCTCAGCTGGGGGGAGAGAGACTTAATCTCCAGCAGAGTCATTACTCCTATTAGAAAAATAGTTGGGCACGAGAATCACTTTTTTGTGCCATCCTTAGACAGGACACCCAGGAAGGTGACAGGGAAGGATCTCTTTTCTCCAAGCTGGGAGGATGTGTTCTGTTGAGTGAATTTAGGCATTTCATCCTGGGTCCTTGGACCTGGGGCTAGAAAGACATGCAGCTCTCTTTTGTCTGTGTCTTGTCTCTGCTCTGAAGCAAAGCCTTTGGACCCACGGGGTCTTGGAGACTTGGTACCAGGGTTCCTTATGGCAAATATGAGTTCCACTGGTTTGACAGCTGTGTTGCTTCAGCCAAAATATGCAGCAGTGCTTTCAGTGAGGGGCATAGACAGGATGAGCGGAATGTTAACGTCGGAGACGGAGCTGTGATGCTGATGGAATAAAATGCCAAGGCGTGGTGGCAGAGCTCAGGACAGCTGCTCTTCAAGGACAGCATCCTCCAAGCTCCGCAAGGGTCCAGATCAAAACTCAGTCTAAACTTGAAAGGCAGTTGAAGGGCACCATAAGGAGTGTTCACTGCTTCAGGAACAGTTAAAGAAGAAACAAAGATCCTGTGTGGCCAGTGCTGAATTTAGGAAGAGCAGGTGTAGACAGATCTGAGAATCTCTGTGTCCTCTTTGCCTCAGACTTCCCCAGCAAGGTCTCCCAGGCCTTTCTGCCTTGAGATAGAACCCTGGAGGAGACCAGGCTGCAGTGGATGGGGACCAAGTCTGGGGTCCCTTGAACAAACCATCTTTTACCAGTCTATGGGACAGGAGGGGCAGCATCCCAGGGTGCTGAGTGAGCAGGCCAATGGCACAGCAAGGCCACTCTCCAGCATCTTTGATAGGTCACGGAGACTCGGAACTCCCTGATCACTGGCAGCACCTCTACAATGCATACACCTTTCCAGAATGCCCAAATGATGAGCAGGGAAATGAAAGGCTGTGCCCCAGCTCGTGTCCACTCGAATCCCATTTCTGGGTGTCTGAAAGAGAAGGGGACTGGGTTTACCCAGGGGAGCTTGTCTCTCACCATCCTCTTTGCTTTCTGTGATGAAAGGACAGGATTGCTGGATGCAGGGAGAGCAGAGATGGTCTTTTACCTCGAAGTCATCAAGGCTTTCAGCATCATCCCTCCAGAAATTTCTGGTGTCCATGTTAGGACAGTATGGGCTGCATGGGTCGATAAGTCGTTGAGTAAAAAACCTGCTGGAGAGTAGTTGGGCTTGGAGGAGTGTGGTACATGCGTGGTGCTCTGCCTGGAGCCATCTAGCTAGTAGGGTCCTGCAGAGATCTAGCTTGCAACCTGCCCTGTTTAACATCTTTTGAGTGACCTGGAGGATAGGAGAGAGTACTTTTTGATAACATTTGTAGAAGACATCCCAGTGAGGAGAGCCGGGCAGGGCTGGAGGGCAGGGCTGCCATCCCAAGGGACATAGAAACCTCATGATATCCAGTAAAGATGCAACCAAAGTCCTGCTCCTGAAGTGGACATGTCCTAGGACAGGGACTGGCTAGGCAGGTAGCAGCTCCACAGGAAAGGGTCTGCTGGTCTTTGGGTTCCTTTAAGCAAAAGATGAGCCATCAGCAAAATGGCCAACAACATCCTGGGCTGTGTGAGCAGGAGCACAGCCAGGGCAAGTGATTGTCTCCCTCTGCTCAGCACTTGTGACACCACATCCAGAATACTTGCTCTGGTTTTAGTTCCCTGCAATGCCAGAGGGACATTGGAGAGCTGGAGGGCCACAAAATTTCAGTGGAGGGCCACAGAGATGGTCAAGGTTGGAGCACTTGTCCTGTTAGGAGAGGCTGAGGGAGCTGGGCTTGTTCACCCTGGAGAATGGAGGCTTTACGGGGAGGATGGAACAGACTATGCCTATGGTGAGGTTCCCAAGAAGACACTGTGGTGCAAGGCAGGAGCACATGAGGCAATGAGCTGGAACACGAAGGGGTCAGGCTCAATATAGGGAGAAACTTTTGCAAGGTGAGGACAGCCAGACATGGGAAGCCGTTTCCCAAAGAGTATGCACTGCCTTGATCCCTGGAAGTTTCTCAAACCCATCTGGATAAAACCATAAGCAACCTGGTGTGACCCTGCTTTGAGCAGGATGTTTTCTACAGATATCTAGCACGGTCCCTTCCAAACTGAATGACACTCTCATTCCTCACCCTTCATGTCCTCAACACTACGGAAAGCACTCAGGGTCCCTCTGACTGTGGAAATAATTCACATCAGGTACAAGGCAGTGGCACAGGCACCCCAGACAGTCCCAATGCCATCCCTGGCCTCATCTTTAATTTACTGCTTCCCTTCTTCCCCCTCTCAAATTCTTCACTGTTCTCATTCTCACACCTTCCAAAAAGGCCAGTGTGCCCTGGCTGGCTGGGGTGGAGTTCATTGTCTTCATAGCAGCCCGTAGGGTTCCATGTTTCAGATTTCTGACCAAAACTATTTTAGCTATTGCTGAACAGTGCTTAAACATTATGAAGGCCTTCTCTGTTTCTCACGCTGCCCTTCTAAGAACTGGGCTGGGGTTTTGGCTAGAAGTTAGGAGGGGAAACAGCCAGGACAGCTGACCCCAACTGACCAAAGGGATGTCCCACACCATTTGACATCATGCTCAGCAATAAAAGCTGGGGGAAGAAGGAGGAAGACATTTGGAGTTTTGGCATTTCTCTTCCCAGGTAATCGTTATTCGTGACAGAGCCCTGCTTTCCCTGAAATGACTAAACACCTGCCTGCCGATGGGAAGGAGCGAATGTATTCCTGATTTTGTTTTGCTTGTGGGCACAGCTTTTGCTTTACCTGTTCAAGTCTCCTCATCTTGAACCATGAGTTCTTCTCACTTTGCCATTCCGATTCTCTCCCAACCCCTCAGGAAAGGAGAGTGAGTGAGTGGCTGGATGGGGGCCTAGTGCCACATTACGGACTTATTTCTGTTTTCATTAAGAGCAGTAACAGTACCATGCTCTAAAATTTCCTCTTCTTCTTCATGATGATAAATTTAATTTCGTTAATTTTATTTTTGTCATTCATTCTGAATTCACAAGATAGCTATACCTTAAGAGTATTTAGATTCTGGCATGAAGTTTTTAGAACAGCGCTTTTTCTCTCATTGCTAACCCTTTCTTACCATTTCAAGGTAATACCTCTCAGACATTGTTGCCCTTAATTCACTTCTGCTGTCTGTCTTTCATAGAATCATAGAATCATAGAATCGTCAAGGTTGAAAAAGACCCTTAAGATCATCGAGTCCAACCGTTAACCTAACACTGCCAAGTCCATCTATACCATGTCTTCAAGCACCGTGTCTATCCGTTCTTTAAATACCTCCAGGGATGGAGACTCAACCACTTCCCTGGGCAGCCTGTTCCAGTGCTTGACCACCCTCTCAGTGAAGAAGTTTTTCCTAATATCTAACCTAAACCTCCCCTGGCGTAGCTTGAGGCCGTTTCCTCTCGTTCTATGACTCGTTACTAGGGAAAAGAGACCGACCCCCACCTCGCTACAACCTCCTTTCAGGTAGTTGTAGAGAGCAATAAGGTCTCCCCTCAGCCTCCTTTTCTCCAGGCTAAACAACCCCAGTTCCCTCAGCCACTCCTCATAAGACTTGTGCTCTAGACACTTCACCAACTTCATTGCCCTTCTCTGGACACTCTCCAGCACCTCGATGTCCCTCTTGTAGTGAGGGGCCCAAAACTGAACACAGGATTCAAGGTGCGGCCTCACCAGTGTCGAGTACAGAGGCACCATCACCTCCCTGCTCCTGCTGGCCACACTATTTTTGATACAGGCCAGGATGCCATTGGCCCTCTTGGCCACCTGAGCACACTGCTGGCTCATGTTCAGGCGGCTGTTGACCAACACCCCCAGGTCCTTTTCTGCCAGGCAGCTCTCCAGCCACTCCTCCCCAAGCCTGTAGCATTGCATGGGGTTGTTGTGACCGAAGTGCAGGACCCAGCACTGAGCCTTGTTGAATCTCATGCAGTTGGCCCTGGCCCATCGATCCAGCCTGTCCAGGTCCCTCTGCAGGGCCTTCCTACCCTCCAGCAGATCGACACTTCCACCCAACTTGGTGTCATCTGCAAACTTACTGAGGGTGCACTCAATCCCCTCATCCAGATCATCAATGAAGATGTTGAACCGGACCGGCCCCAGTACTGAGCCCTTGGGAACACCACTCGTGACCAGCCGCCAACTGGATTTGACACCATTCACCACCACCGCTCTCTGGGCTCGGCCGTCCAGCCAGTTTTTAACCCAGTGTAGAGTGCACCCATCCAAGCCGTGTGCAGCCAGCTTCTCCAGGAGAATGCTGTGGGAGACTGAGTCAAAGGCCTTACTAAAGTCCAAGTAGACAACATCCACAGCCTTCCCCTCATCCACTAAGCGGGTCACCTTGTCATAGAAGGAGACCAGGTTAGTGAAACAGGATCTCCCTTTCATAAACCCATGCTGGCTGGGCCTGGTCCCTCGGTTGTCCTGCACTTGCTGCATAATGGCATTCAAGATGACCTGCTCCATGACCTTCCCCGGCACCGAGGTCAGGCTGCCAGGCCTGTAGTTCCCGGGATCCTCCTTCCGACCCTTCTTGTACAAAGGCATCACATTTGCTAGTTTCCAGTCATCCGGGACCTCCCCGGTTGACCAGGACTGCTGCTAAATAATGGAGACAGGCTTGGCCAGCTCCTCTGCCAGCTCCCTCAGTATCCTCGGGTGGATCCCATCTGGGCCCATGGACTTGTGCACATCCAGGTGGAGGAGCAGGTCAGTGACTGCCACCTCTTCAACAACTGGGACTTCACTCTGCGTCCTATCTCGGTCTCCCAGCTCAGGGGCCTGAAAAACCCAAGGATGACTAGCTTGACTATTAAAGACTGAGGCAAAGAAGGCATTAAGTACCTCTGCCTTCTCCTCATCCTTCGTGGCAAGGTTACCTTCTGCATCCAACAAGGGAGGGAGATTCTCCCTGGCCCTCCTTTTGTCACTAACATATTTATAAAAACTTTTTTTGTTGTCTTTAACGGCGGTGGCCAGTTTAAGTTCCAGCTGCGCCTTCGCCTTTCTGATCTTCTCCCTGCATATCCTCACAACATCCTTGTAGTGCCCCTGAGTCACCTGCCCCTTCATCCAAAGGCGGTAGGCTCTCCTTTTTTTCCTGAGTTCTAGCCAAAGCTCCCTGTTCAGCCAGGCTGGTCTTCTCCCCCGCCTGCTCGACTTGCGGCACACGGGGACTGCCTGCTCCTGCGCCTTTAAGATTTCCTCCTTGAATAACGTCCAGCCTTCCTGGACTCCTTTGCCCTTCAGGACTGCCTCCCAAGGGACTCTGTTAACCAGACTCCCGAACAGCCCAAAGTCCACCCTTCTAAAGTTCAGGGTAGCAGTCTTGCTGACCCCCTTCCTTACCTCTCCTAGAATTGAAAACTCTATCATTTCATGGTCGCTGAGCCCAAGACAGCCTCCAACCACCACATCGCCCACCAGGCCTTCTCTGTTTGTGAACAGCAGGTCAAGAGGGGCACCTCACCTGGTTTGCTCACTTACCAGCTGCATCAGGAAGTTATCTCCCACACACTCCAGGAACCTCCGAGACTGCTTCCTCTCTGCTGTGTTGTATTTCCAGCAGATATCTGGTAAGTTGAAGTCTCCCACGAGAACAAGGGCTAGAGATTGTGAGACTTCAGCCAACCGCTTGTAGAATACTTCATCTGTTTCCTCGTCCTGGTTGGGTCTGTAACAGACTCCCACCACGACCCTTCTTTCAAGTGTATGTGTGTGTGAGGAGTTTATGGTTTTACCAAAAAATGTCAAGGGGCAGATCCCAAATGGGTGAAAAGCACAAAGCAAGGCAAATTTTTCTGTGGTGGACACTGACACAACACCATTATCTCCATTTTGCATCTCTGAAGACCTAACCCTTCCACAGAGTGCCTGCAACGTCTGGAGTGCCTCCATCTGCCCTGTACGGCAGCACTGAAGGTGAAACTACTCCCGTCAGAGGTGCTGTTTGCATTCCCCTCACAGCCTAAACCACCACATGGGTCAGGAGATATTCCAGGACTTCTCAAGGGCCATCATACTCTTCTGGAGCTAAAAGTGGAATCTCAGGGGTCATGGCATACCAATACTTGTGTTCAGGGACCTGGTCAACTGATCCATCTCCATTTCTGAAACGGTGCTTGAGTTTGCTCAAGGAACCCTTGAGTCAATCCCCATCCACTGCTGGTTGTCGTCCTCCACAGCAGGAGAACACCAGGGGCATCTGCTCAACACAGGGAGCATCCCCCAGACTCATCCTCTCTGCCAGTCTCTCCAGCAGAGCCTGTTTTCCTCCACTGCAGAACCTCATGTGAGCAAGCTGTCCCACCACATCTCATTTCATTCCAAACCATCACAGTTGTGTGCCAAGCCACAGGGGTCCAGCTCCTCCTGCCTGCGATCCACCTCCTCTTGGCTGTGCACGGTTTGGCCGCAGCAGCTCAGCTGTGGCACCAGGGTGGAGCACAGACTTCTCAGAGGGAAACCTGAGCAGTGATCCTGACCAGAAGACCACAGTACAGCCAGCGGTGCTGTGCTGCAGGTACAGCCTGGCCTTCACGCCTGTGCTGTGCTGCACAGATCCCTTGGCTGCAGGACAACCTCAGCAGCTCATTGTCCCAAGGGGCCTGCAGGCAGCTCCCACTCAGTACCAGCCCTTACGCCCCCTGCATGGCCTTGCCTGTACCTAACAGTGCAGCAAGGAGTTCTCATGAGAACATCCTTTCTCTTTGACTGTAGAGATGAGGAAAAGAGGTGGTTTCTTGTAAGCAAAGCTAAGAGCAGCTTGAATGATCAAACCAGGAGACAGTCTTCTATGGGCGGGGTCTGCATGGCATGCTGTGTGGGGGTCAGAGGCCTGTTCAATGCTACACCACCTGGGGTTCCCACCATCTAAAGGCACCTAAGATTATCGGCATGATTCTCTCCTTACAAGGTTAGTGCTAATGAGCAGCATTTTACAAGATCCCTCACAGCGTCCGAGTGCCTTTCTTACTGGAATTAGAATGGACCACTGCCTCCTGGTGAAGGACACACTCTCAGCACCCTTGCGTGCAGCCCCTCTGGTCCCATGGACTGATAAGGGTGTAGTTTGCTCAAGTAACCCCTGCCTTGATCCTCATCCACTGCTGGTTGTTCTCCTCCAGAGTTCTGCCTCAGAGCACAAAGGTCTGGGAGACCTTGCTGGTGGCAGCTGAGGCAAAGAGTGCGTAGAGTATCTCAGTCTACCTACACCTACTCTTACTACATTTAGCAGTGGTCCCACAGTATTGCTGATTCTTCTGTAGCTGTTCCTGAAGTAGAAACAGCTCATCTCGGTGCCCTTGCATGCCCTTTTCAGTTTCCGTTGAGTTTTGGTAGGACCCATTGCTGTGCTTGGGGGACACTTTCTTTGGAGACAAGATGTATCCAGGCACATGGTGAAAATGGTTTGTCTGTTCCTTGCCTGTACCATCAAGGGTGTGAGTAAAGACCCCAGTGTGATGTGCTTTGTGTTCAGGCAATGCCTGGAGCTCTTGGGAAGAGAAGGGACAGACCTTGCCTCTCTGATGCCATCTGATGACTGATGCCTCTGACTGATGGCATCAGTCAGTGGCACACGGGCACCAAATCGCACTGCTTGCAATGCCTTCTGGGGTGTCTGTCACACACCAACCCTGAATGGGAATTGCTTTCCTATTGGTCATAGAATCATGATAGATTCATAGAATGGTTTGGGTTGGAAGGGACCTTAAAGATCACTTGGTTCCAACCCCCCTGCCATGGGCAGGGGCACCTTCCACTAGACCAGGTTGCTCAAGGCCCCATCCAAGCTGTCCTTGAACACTTCCAGGGAGGGGGCATCCACAACTTCTCTGGGTGCAAACTTGCTGAGGGTGCACTCAATCCCTCTGTCCATGTCGCCAACAAAAATGTTAAAAAAAATGATGGGACAAAAAACTGATTCTCATGCCCAACTATTTTTCTAATAGGAGTAATGACTCTGCTGGAGATTAAGTCTCTCTGCCCACAGCTGAGGGAGGGAACATGAGTGATGCCTTCAGCCTGTTTCCCAGCAGGTTCCCCTGCAGCCCCAGGGACACCTGGAGGGAGCCCAGAGGGGCAGAGAAAGTGGTGCCTTGGGCTGGGCCTCTGCTGCTGAGCTGGGCTGGGCTCCTGGGATGGAGGGAGCTGCTGGCAAGTGGGCAGCACTGCAGAGAGACAGCTCTGCCCAGGAGCAGCTCCTCTGCAAAGAGCAGCAGGGCTGAGGGCACTGCCTGCAGGCACTGAGGGGAGAGGAGTGAGGTAGAGAGAGGTTAAAGGCAGCTTGGGGTGGGAGGATGCTGAGAGCTCACTGGAGGAGAAATCTTCACAGCCCTTGACACGGTAAGTCCCTGGAAGCAGGACAGTGAAGCTGCAGTTGCTGGAGGGATCTCCAAAAGCTGCTACATCCCACAGCCTGTGGGATCTTTAAGGTTGATTCTCACAGCTTCTCTAGTACAGAGGAGGAAGGCACATTCCAGAGCAGGTTTTCCCTGCTGCACCATCAGAGGAACAGGGCATGATGGCTGCATTCCTCCGGGGATGACTGCAAGGCTGTTAAGCCAGAGGCACAGCCAGGGATGCCCAGGGCCGTCCTTCAGAGCAGAGTCCCTGTGCCCCATCAGTCGGTATGCCAGGGTCAGTGCTCAGCCTGCCCAGGGAGCTCCCAACAGCTCTGTGGGGAGAATCTGTGGGTGGAAGAAGGGACCCCTGGTAGGGCAGGGCCCTGCTGCTGTTGAGAGAGTGCTGCGTGGGTCAGGGCTGCTCACAGCTCCACATCACCCCCAGAATATTTCCTAAGGGTTGTTTCAAGAAGAAGTTCCTGGCAGGGAGTGCCATAAAGATAATGAAGATTTCCCAAGTTTGAGTTTTCAGTTTCCTATTTTGGGTGGGGGTGTAGTGGAAAAAGGATGAATGGAAAAGGACCTGCCAACTTTAAAGAAGTCACGGAGACGCCTGACTGAGTGATCATGAACTCCTGATAGGAGCCTCCTAAAGTGCCCTCAGCCACTGCTCTGCCAAATGACAGCACCAGCATCACCTCTGCTGGACCCATCAGGGTTCTTCTGACCTGCCCTTTTCCACCTGCAAACAGGAACACACACCCAGCCAGTGCCCTGCAAACAGGCAGCTTTCTGTGGGGCCAAGGTGAGTGCACAGAGGTTGGGATGGGGTCTGTGAGCACTGAGAGGGAAAAGACATGGGACAGGGAAACACCTCCCAGCAGGAAAATCTCCAGGCAGCAGGGAGATGATGAGGGAATGAGAGGAAAGTAAAACCAGAAATGTTGTGGGAGGGAGAATTCAGAAACCTCCGTACGATCCCCTCCAATGCAGACCCCTGCCTCTGAGCAAGCCCCCTTGCCTCCTCTCCCACCCACCAAAGCCTCTGCCCTCAGGGCTGGGGGCTCCAAGCCATGAACCACCTCCTCTGCAGCCAGAGCTCCAGCAGAGCCGTGGTGCAGCTCTCCAGCCACAGGCCCAGTTCCCTCTGCAGAGCACAGGGGCTGAGAGCAGCTGCCCGGCAACGGTGGTGTCTGGGAGGTGGCGTGCACAGCTGGGGAAGGGGGACGCTGTCTGAGTGCCCCAATGCCTCTGCCCTGGCCTCTCTCAGCCACACCCTCACTGTGTTTTCCCTTGTTTCTCCACTGGTCTGTGTTATAGCTATTGTTATCTTGTTCTTGCTGACAGGCTGTCTGGGGAGGTGGAGTTTCAGCTGCAGAGTCACACACTGATTCTGTGGGTCCTTACATGCAGGTGTGTGTACATGGGAACAGATGTCCCAGCTTTGATGCTGTGGACATTGAAGCCTGTGGGGCTGGCAAGTGAGATGAATCTCCCTTACTCAAATGCCATCGTTAGCACACTTGGCTATCTCCTTGAAGATTCCTTCCAAGTTGTGAGCTTCCCTCCAGGATGCAAACCTGCCCTTAACAACTTTGTGTTATCTGAAAGCCCCATGGAGAAACTCAGAGATGCTATGACAAGGAAAATGGTGATGGGTTTGTGAAATGAGCCATGTGTTGAGTGTTGAGACCTTGAGAAAGGGTAAGACGTTTAGTGGTCAAAGATGGATCCCTCTGCTCACAGCAGCGCTTGGTGGCTTTTCAGGGTTATATGACAATGTGATCACCCTCCAGCTCAGAAAGGTGCAAGCCCAGGGAAACTGGGAGCCAAGACGGAGGGACAAACCAGCACCCCTCACTCTGCACTAAGCCACAGGCACTCCTCTTGCCTCGCAGGACTCCCTGAGTGCAGCACAAATGCTGAGGCTTTCTGACATCCAAGAACACTCCCCAGGGTGTGAGGGGAGGAGGAGATGTAAAAAACCCCAACCTCTTAACCTGCCTTCTGCCCCCTCAGTTCCTTATCACTGGGAGTGCAGATGCTGACAGCCCCTCCTGCACTAGGAGCAGTTTCATGAGACAAGGTCGAACACCAGGACTGGCCCCTGCCCCCACTCTTCCCATGAACCCACTGCTGCAGAGCAGGGCTGACCTCTCGGCAGCCAGCGGGCAGAGGCCCTGCTCCTCATGGCACATTCAGCCAGCACCAACCAGGGCGGCAGCCACACAGCTGAAGGAAGGTCTCCTTGAAAAGGAAAAGGGTGTCTGTGTGTAGTTGGGGAAGGCTGTATGAGAAATGGCTTTGATTTTGCTTGCAGAAGTCTCCCCTGACTTGTCACTCTCTTTTCCTTCTCTGACAGTGTCCCATGCCCAGCGTTAGCAAATGTCCAACGGCAGCTCCATCACCCAGTTTCTTCTCCTGGCCTTCATGGACACATGGGAGCTGCAGCTCTTGCACTTCTGGCTCTTCCTGGGCATCTACCTGGCTGCCCTCCTGGGCAACGGCCTCATCATCACCGCCGTAGTCTGCAACCACCACCTCCACACCCCCATGTACTTCTTCCTCCTCAACCTCTCTGTTCTCGACCTGGGCTGCATCTCCACCACTGTCCCCAAAGCCATGGCCAATTCCTTCTGGAACACCAGAGACATCTCCTACACAGGATGTGCTGCCCAGGTCTTCTGTGTATTTTTCTTGTTTACTGCAGAGTATTGTCTTCTCACTGTCATGGCCTACGACCGTTACATTGCCATCTGCAAACCCCTACACTACAGGACCCTCCTGGGCAGCAGAGCTTGTGTCCACATGGCAGCAGCTGCCTGGGGCAGTGGGTTTCTTTATGCTCTCCTGCACGCTGCCAATACATTGTCACTACCCCTCTGCCAAGGCAATGCTGTGGACCAGTTCTTCTGTGAAATCCCCCAGATCCTCAAGCTCTCCTGCTCACACTCCTACCTCAGGGAGACTGGGCTTCTTGTGGCTAGTGGTTTTCTTTTTTTGGGATGTTTTGTTTTCATCGTGTTGTCCTATGTGCAGATCTTCAGGGCCGTGCTGAGGATCCCCTCAGAGCAGGGACGGCACAAAGCCTTTTCCATGTGCCTCCCTCACCTGGCCATGGTCTCCCTCTTTCTCAGCACTGGCATATTTGCCTACCTGAAGCCCTCTTCCATCTCCTCCCCACCCCTGGACTTTATGATGGCAGTTCTGTACTCGGTGGTGCCTCCAGCTGTGAACCCCCTCATCTACAGCATGAGGAACCAGGACCTCAAGGGTGCAGTATGGAAACTGATAACTAGATGTTGGTTTGGAGCAATAAACTGCTTCTGCATAGCAGTTATACTGTAGGTCACTACAGGCCCAGCCTGTCTTCTGTATTTTTTGTTGTTGGCGGTGGCTTTTTTGTTGTGATAATGTTTTCATGTCCTTTCTAATTCACTGTCTGCTTTGCTTTTCTGACTAAGTGGCTGTGTAAATGAGGAGCCATGCTCCCTGTGTTTTTAAACAAAATAAAGGACCCTGCCACAACAATTTTTTTCCTGACATCCTTTTTCCAAGGCCTTTTTGGAGCTGCAGGGACAGTTCCTGGGTGCATGGGTGGAGGGGAAAAGAGTCCCAGCATGGCAGAACTGCCAGGGAGCACCAGCGCTTGGTCTTCCAGGGCTGTTCTCTTGCCACTTCCACACTCTCTTTCTGATCCCTTGTGTTGGTGTAAGACCTGAGTGCTCTGGCAGCTTGGACACAGTCATGCTGCATGGCAGTCCTGTGACCGCAGGCAGGGACAGGCAATGGCCACTTCTGTGACAGAGCTGGCTCCCATAAGAGCATTTCCAAAAACAATGGTGATCATCTCAGGGCAGTGCCTGAAGGCTTAGGTGTTTTCCAAAGATTGTCTCAGGAACATGCCCAGGAAAGCAGCCCACAGATGAAAACACCAGTATACAGCTAAAGAATGTGAGTGTGCAGGGTTGAGGACTGCAGCAGCATCCTCGCACAGCCAGGCCTCCTATGAGAGACCTGAAGGACCAGCAGAGCTGGGTCTGGTCTGTGCCTGTGTTTGCTGTGCACCCTGGGGAAGCTGCCCCAGGGCAATCATCCTGGACTAGCCCCTCACAACCACCAGTGCCAGCACTGGACTCTCACCCCAGCCTGAAGAGGTTCTTTGTCCCTCCATGGAAGGTCACCAAAGGAGTAGGTCAGAAGTCCATGTTTGCGCTTTACGGAGGGGATGTAAGCATGCACATCACGTATGTGAGCTGAGATGAACCTGAGTGAGCACAAATGCCATCAGCTATTCCTTGGGGTTCCATGAAGGCCTGTGGGACAGACACTGCTTCGAGGTCACTTCATGTTGCGAGTAACATCCCATGGGAAACCACCTGAATGTAGCAGTAGGATGTTCTTCCTTGAGCCGAGGTCCCCATGTCCACTCCTCATGACAAGGGGCATCTCAGGTGAGTGCAGAGCAGGGCGATATACCACAAAGCTGAGGTGCCTCCCAGCCTCTGGCAGTGGCAGCAGGAGGCCAGAGAGACACCATGACTCCTGCAGTACCTTGCCTCTGTGTGTAAAAGGGAAAGACTGTGTCTCTGACATGCACCCCTAGGTGCATAGGGAGTCCACAAGGCCAGCTCAGATGTGGACGCCTGACAGAACTCTGCCCTTTCTGTGTGTTACTCCAGGAACAAACCCTACTGGCCCAGTGAGATTCATCTCAGCTGCCTGGGACAAGCTCCTTGCAAGGGCTCTGTCTGCCAAGTCACCCTTGCCCATGATTCTGGATTGTGCCCTCAAAAGTGCCAGAGCCATCAGAGAGGTTCTGAGGTCCCTGGAAAAGGCAGACATCAATCCCATCTTGAGGAAGGGCAGGAATGGGAACTGGGAGAATTACAGGCTGCTCAGCCTACCTCTGTCCCTGGGAAGGGGGTGGGACACGTCCTCCTGCAGCCATTTCCAGGCACTTGAAGGACAAGAAAGGGATTGCTGAACCAAAAAGGGCAGGGGAAAGAAAGGCGTGTTATGTACATGGAATTTTGCAAGGCCTTGGTCTCCCGTGGTGTCCTTATAGCCAGATTAGTGCTATCTGGGCTGAAGAAGTGGACACTGGGTGGGAAGCTGGCTGGATGATCAAGCCCAAATGTCACCAGTGGTACAAAGTCCTCTGTGCAGCCAGCTACTGATGGCATCCCTCAGTGACCAGCACTTGGGCCAATGCTGTGGAACATCTTTATTATCGCCCTGGATGATGTGATGGAGCGCACTTTCAGCTCCTTTCTGGATGATGCAAAGCTGGGCGGAGGCCTTGAATAACCTCATCTGATTCACCCTGCCTTGAGCAGGAGAGTGAGGCAAGATGATGTTCAGGGCTCTCTTCAGACACGATTTCTTCTATGACCCACTGAATCTTTCCCTTGGAGAGGTTTTTGAAGACAGAATAGGTGGAGGTCTGTGATGATTGCCCTGGGGCAGCTTGCTCGTGGTGTGCAGGGACTATGGCACAGAGCAGGTCCTGCTCTGCTGGCCCTTCAGGTCTCTGCCAGGCCTGGCTGTGTGAGGACACTGCTGCGTGCCCCCACCCTCCACACTCACACAGCTGAGCTGTACGCTGGTGTTTTCATTTCCTGGGAACTTTCCAGCCCAGCCCCTCCCCAGCTCTCCCCACCTCCTCTGCCCTCTCCCCATCCCATCCCAGGAGAGCAGCCCAGCCTGGGCTGGCCCCATGGCAATGCCAGCCACAGGGTGCTGCAGAGCTCTGGGCACTCACCCCACAGCCCCAGCCCCTCTGAAGGCCACAGCAGGTTTTACAGGGCAGAGAGGTGTCTCAGCCTCCCCAGCAGCCCCAGGCCTGGAGGCTGGCCATGACAGCAGGAAACAGAGGGCTGTGACAGTGTCCCTCCTGCCGTCATGCTCAGGAGATCCCCACCACCAGCAGCCTGCTTCCCCCCTGTGCAGTCCTGCTCCCCAAGACAGTGTGAGGGTCCTGTCCCTGGGGCTCCTCTGGTAGCTCCTGCTGCCCCAGCAGCACAGCAGCCTGCCCCAGCTGGACACACAGGAACGGGGTGCTCTTTTTATTTCTCCCCTCCACAGCCATGGTGCCCTGCTCTTCTCCCTGGACACCACTTCTCCCCAGGGAGCCTTTCCCCAGGTGAGTGTGTCCATACTGGCCTGGCCAGCCGTTCCTGCACCCCTGGCCACGTTCCCCACAGGGCCCTGAGCTGGCGGTGCTGCTCTGCAGAGCGAGGGGATTGTGGTGCCCTGGGGCCATGGGGTGGCCCTGCACTGGCCATGCTGGTCAGGGTGAGAAGCAGACCCAGCCAGACAGGGATCACTGCTGCTGAGCCCCTTTCCCTCTTCCACCTCCCAACTGGCCTGTGACCAAGGAAGGTGCTCAGTAGGACCCTGACACATTTCCATATGCCTCTGCATTTGGCTGCTGCACTAAACCTGACATGGGGTGTTTCAGCTAGGGTGTCATGGATCACTCTCCAGCGTCATGTCACTTGGCCTTCTGCTTGCTAACAGCCCCATCCTGGGACTGCAGAGAAAGAGCGCCCTTGGATGCAGCCCATCCGCTCAGTAGACTCCAAAGGGGTGAGTTTGCTTAAGGAGCCCCTGACCTGATCCTCATCCACTGCTGGTTGTTCTCCTCCTCCTTGAGTCCTGCCTGAGGGCACAAAGACCTGGGAGAGCTTGCTGGTGAAGACAGAGGAAAAGAAGACATCGTGTACTTCAGACCGAGCTGCATCTACTCTTCCTAAATTCAGCAGTGGCCCACTTCACCTTTCTGTGGTTTTGTCATGGTTAAGGAAGATGTAGCAGCTTACCTTGTTGCCCTCTGACATCCCTTGCAAGCTTGACCTTTTGGGGAGCTTTGACTCTCCTAACACAATCCTTATTTCTCCAGACAACGTTTCTAAACTCCTCCTTTGGAGCCTCTCCCTGCTTCCACCTCCTGCATGCTGGCTTTGGCACTGGAGCTCAGCCATGAGGTTCCTGTTCAGCTCAGTGGGTTTCCTGAGGTGAAGGGTTGTTTCCCTGCGTATCAGGACAGACCCTTCCTGTGCCCAGAGGAAGGTGTCCTTAAAGGTCTCTCAGCTTTCGTAGATTTTTCCCTTTCAGAGCTTCCTCTCCATGGGATGTCCTACTACCAGAGCCCTGAGCAGGACAGTGTCTGCTTCTCTGAGATCCCAAACCTGCGCTCTGCTGGTCTCCTGCCTTACATCCCTTGGGAACTGGGACGCAACAATTTCACGGTCACCACAGCCAAGGCTGACACTTCAACACCCCTGACCAGCCCTGACTCACCCTCTTGGCCAGCTTGGCAGCTGGGAAAAGAAGTTGACCCTGAGACTCTCCAGGACCCAATGGGACTGTTTGCACCCAAGCATTTTGCCTGTCCAGTGAGTGCAAATGTCGCTGATCTGGAGACTTCCCTGGGCTGCCTACAGAAGACTTTGTCCACTTCCTCACCCTGACTGAGTGGTTCTAACTCCCACCTTCATGTCACCTTCACTGGTTTCTCCTCTGTTCCTCACCCACAAATGCTCACGTAGCCTGTCTTCTGCCCCACCATACATTCGACCTGCCCCATCCTTCATAGCGGGCATGCCTCAGTCTCATTCTCCCACCTTCACCAACCACCCCCAGTGTCCCCTAAAGAGCTTGTGTCCAGCCATGACAGTACCCAACGCTGTGCAAACTGTCCCACCACGTCACTGCATTGCTTCCCTCATAAGCTCAGTGATGGAATAAGGGGCTCCAGATGCTCCTGCCTGTGACCGAGGCTGAGGGCATTGATGCACACTCAGGTTGCAGCAGCTCAGCAAAGGCTTCTCATGGAGAAAACTGGAACCAAGCACCCAGGACCCCGTATATCCAAAGGCTTTGCTTCAGAGCAAAGATGTGCTGGGAAGGATGGTGTCCCGATCCAATGTCGGGAGAGGTTTCGATACGATCCCAAGGATGAGATTAAGACGCAAACGAGGTCAAATGCTGTACAACCTTTTGACTTTATTTTGGCGAACGAAGGGGTGAGGACCGGGTAGGGAGACGGGGGGGAAAAAAAGAAAGAAAAAGAGAGAAAAAGAGAAAGAGCGTGCTCAGGCGGGTGAGAAAAGAGCCACGTAGGGGAACTAGCTACCGCCACTCCAAGTCCGGCGTTGTCCCGTCGATCAAAGGTCCAGTCGGTTCAGTCTCTGTGTCCGCAGGAGCAGCTTCCGAGGAGGTGCACAGTGTAGGACGAGTAGAGAAAGAGAGGGAGCAGAGGGCGAAGAGAGCCTCAAAAGGCGCATGCAGTCCTTTTATAGGGCCATGCACATGCGCAGAACAGGTCTGCGTACATGCAGTTTGCACTTCTGCTTTTCGCGCCCTGGTCTCTGCGCACGTGTGCGTGCAGTCCATGGCCCCGCCTTTCACGTCCCGGCCTCTGCCTTTCGCACCCTGGTCTCTGCGCAGGTGTGCGTGCAGTTCATGGTCCCGGCCTTTCGTGTCCTGGTCTCTGCATGGGCATCCATCCTGTGGTGGTTTCGTCGGGGGCTGGATGATGAAACCATAAGGTGGCGGTAGAACGGCAATGTCGAGACAATTCTGGTTCCATAACAGTCCTCGACACCACCCCGTGGCTCGACATTGCAGTCTTCACAGTGGTAGGAGACCTGGGAAGGGAGGGAGGGAGAGAGAGAGAGAGAGAGAGGACAGAGCAGAGGTAGAGACAGAAGCAGAGAAAAAGGGGAGGTATGGAGGAGAAAGGTGACATGGGACATGGTAAGAGAGTGCTCAATTGCAAACAAACAAACAGGAACATTGTCCAATGTAAACACTCTTTTTCCTTAATCTTTCTAAAAGTTTAACAATGTTCAACTTTATAGAACAACCCTGAGAAATCCATTGCGCGAGGTAGTTCACCATTATAAGAAGTACAGAACAACTGGTGTCTATGACATGGGTAGGAACATGCAATTTTTTTTTTTTTTATTTTTTTTTTTTAGGTCTTAGCAATGGTTATTGTGGTGGGTTCTACCCAGCAAACGGCACGGATTTGTTTTATGCCATCAGGTGAGGTGGTAGGTACGAACTGCATATTAGATACCACATGTACTGTTAGCTGAACAAAACAGGGTATTATACAGGGTAAAAACATTAAAGTGGCAAACGCACATAGCAAATATAACAGCAACTGTTTCACCCAGGGCGCCCCCGGCAGCCAGGACCATAAATTACCATTCCAACCGTTCCAGGTCTGGACGGGGACGTGGGCTATTTTCCTAATGTCTTTGGTTAATTGGAGGACTACTTCGCCTACATCGTCTATTTCTAAACAACAGTTAGAGACATTTAATTTCCCACAGACCCCTCCTTCTTCAGCCAGTAAATAATCTAAAACCATACGGTGTTGAAGGATTGCCGTGCGCATTTGTTGAGACTGTTGAGTTAAAAGATCTATAGCATTGGCGGTTTTATTGGTAACCATTTCTAAAACCGCTTGTAATCGGATTATACGGTTCAAATTATAGATTGGTTCCCTTGCCCCTGATATCGGTTCATTGGGGTTCCAGGTGGCAGGCCCATAATGTTGGATTATTCTTTCAGGAGGCCACTCATTTTCCCCCCATTTTTGTGTTCCACCTATGTTCACCTCAACAGCTCGCTTGCGGCGGGCAATCTTTCCATCTTCCAGATTATCGTACAATCTTATCCCCAACTGAGAGCCACCCGTTTGTGGAAGAAGGAAGAATAAAGGCCGGATAATTCCTACATAACAGACCCCTGACCAATGCGCTGGCAGTCGTTTATAGGCGGTATGTCCACAAATCCAATAATGGCCCCTTTTAGCTGTGGCCCCATTGGCAAATGGTCCCGCTGCATCCTCGGGGAACTGGAAATACATTGTTTTATCATTGTCCATGGGGCTAAAAAAGACAGTTGGGTTATTATTCATCCGGCCGGTGCAATACCAGGCCCTGGAGTTGTTTTTCCATTTGCAGGTTTCCTTGTAGACATGGTCCCTAGATTGTTGGAGAATTAACATCTTGTTTTTATTTGCCCAGTACCCTTTGAACCCTCGACTGCGTCCAGCATTATCAAGCCATGCCCATACAGAGATACCCCTATTTGCATTTGCCAACTTGTTCGTAAGTGTCCATTGGCACTTGCTTTCTCCCACACAGACCCCTCCCTTTTGAGTACGATTTAAACAATATTGCCCCACGGCAGGAAATTGAACTGGCCATGTTCCACTATCACCCCAAGTGTCATTCGTGGTCTCACTATAACTACTCACAGTTTGGGCTGGGGTGAGGGATGTGGACGTCCACGGCCAACTTGACAGCCCCAGAGGTCCCCCGCAAACCCAGCAATGACTTAAATTAAAAGCTCGGCTTACAGCTTTGGCTAATAATACCGATTCATTGTCCTTAAAGGGATCAAATGGGTCGGGGGAGGGTGAAGGAATTAGTCCTCCACTGCTTTTATAGGTACATTCGCAAACTAGTACAACCATGAATAACACGCGCATCTTGATCTTCGGGTGGTGTGTGTCCGGATCAGCTGCTCCCTCCTGAAAAACAAAAATAGAAGCAAACCCGCTTCTCGGGTCAGAAGGAAGGAACAGTCCATTTAGCGTGAATTTTGCTATGCATTGGTAAATCTTCGCCCCTGCCCTTATGGGAATTGCTTCCAGCTCTCTGGGTCAACGACCATGGGGCTCGGAGATTGCCTGTAGTTAAAAACACACCCGGACCCCAATACCCTTCCGCCTCCTTTTCTGACAGCAAGATCCCATCCCCCCCCAACAAAGACACTCTCCACACGTATTCAATCTCCGATTCCTTTGTATTCCTCGCAAAGTCCTTTCTCAGCTTTGCCAATTCAGTTGCTGTAAACGGGACCTCTTTAGTAATAACTTGGGGATGATTATCACCCTCGTCCTCATACACATACTCCGTTTTAACCAGCGGGTACATGTGGGGGAGGCTCTCCATGGCCTCTTTGGCTTTTTGCAAATCGCCCGGAGGGTAAATCTGCCATACCCCCTTCTCCGCGGGCATTGTTTCTGCCCCTGGCAGTGTATCCGCCTCCATTAAAAGCTGATTTTTCAACTCATTTTTTAGTATCGCATTTTGGCGCCTCTCCTCCTCCAATTGTTCCTGCAGGGTTTTTATTACTGTCTGCAGGGAGTTCACCAACATATCTGTCCGACAGGACCTCTGCTTTTTCTCCTCCACCGTGGCGGCCAAACTCGCTCCCAACACCACATAAATTATAGCCTTTCCTTTGCCCCTCTTAACCTTAGCCTCCTTCTGCAATATAGTTATTCTATCCACCACACTCTGTAACTGAAACCAGTGCTTCCTTGCCCAGTTTTGTCCCTGGGGTGAGGGGCGAGACTGGTGCGCCTCCAAGAGGCCATACAATTTCTTTGTCCCTTCATCCAGCGAAAGCACATGGTCACAAACATCGACTGCCTTGCAGGCGGCCATCACTTACAAAGGGGATATCGTCCTGAGAGGGTCATGCTTCAGTATCCAAGTTCCCCCTATACGCTCCCAGGAGGCCAAACCGTACACTAATATGTAAGTTATGCACAAAGAACCAACATTCACTCCCTCCTCACGCTTCGTTCGTCTCCGGCTGCTTCCCTCGTGGGAGAGCAGAACCGCGGATCAGAACTCCGCACTCGCTTCGTACTTGCTCGTACGTCTCGTTCACCCACAATCACACAGCACACCACAACAAGGTAGTATGGCACTCTCGTCTCAGGGGATCCTGTCCATGACGCCAGTTAAAATGTCCTGATCCAATGTCAGGAGAGGTTTTGATACGATCCCAAGGACGAGATTAAGACGCAAACGAGGTCAAATGCCATACAACCTTTTGACTTTATTTTGGCGAACGAAGGGGTGAGGACCGGGTAGGGAGACGGGGGGGAAAAAAAGAAAGAAAAAGAGAGAAAAAGAGAAAGAGCGTGCTCAGGCGGGTGAGAAAAGAGCCACGTAGGGGAACTAGCTACCGCCACTCCAAGTCCGGCGTTGTCCCGTCGATCAAAGGTCCAGTCGGTTCAGTCTCTGTGTCCGCAGGAGCAGCTTCCAAGGAGGTGCGCGGGGAAGGACGAGAAGAGAAAGAGAGGGAAGAGGGCGAAGAGAGCCTCAAAAGGCGCATGCAGTCCTTTTATAGGGCCATGCACATGCGCAGAACGGGTCTGCGTACATGCAGTTTGCGCTTCTGCTTTTTGCGCCCTGGTCTCTGCGCAGGCATGCGTGCAGTCCATGGCCCTGCCTTTCGTGTCCTGGTCTCTGCATGGGCATCCATCCTGTGGTGGTTTCGTCGGGGGCTGGATGTCGAAACCATAAGATAGCGGTAGAACGGCAATGTCGAGACAATTCTGGTTCCGTAACAGTCCTCGACAGATGGCAGGTGGCAATGTAATGATGAAATGAGGTGCTCATGAAGACAACAAACCCTGCAGTCCCTGAGGCAGAGAAACGCAGGCCTGGGCCATGATGGCCTTGCAAGAGAGAAGTTTGCTGCCTGAGCTGACTTGGCAGCACCTTGTGCCAATCTCCAGGAACACAAGGTACCCCTGAGAAAGTCCCTAGGTGAGGTAAGCCTGCACTCCAGCCCGTTACTGCATCTGCAATGGACATCAGTGGCATGGGGTTTTTTTCAATATCATCAGGTAGGCGGGTAGAGGAGAGGAAAGAAGAGAACTGTCAGGGGTTGAGAGTACAGGGACATGAGTGGAGCCCCTGGTGTGATGTGCCTCCCAATCATGCAGCACATGTGGGTGTAGACGAGATGGACCTTGCCTCCTTGCTGGGGTGTTGGCATTCAGGTGCTGGCACAAAGGCACCAGACTCCTTTGGGAGGCCCTGCTCTGTCTGCCCAGACCCCCCTCCAGTGGGACATGGCTTTCCTGGAGGTCCTGTGCCTTGTTTGCCAGCCACAGGCAGTTTCACTGGGCACCCAGCCTCCCCTGGCATGGCACTAGAGGCCTTTCCGATGCCATTTAAAACAGAGCCTTGAAACAAGGTAGGTGCCTTCACTGAAGGGATGTGCACACGCCTGAATTTTACAGTGAGCTGAGCTCTAGGGAGTGCAGAGGATGGTGCTGCAAGACAGATCTGACCCTCCTTCTCATGCGCTCCTGCTCTTGGTCAGCTGAAAGTCCAGCAGCTGCCATGGCAATGTGGGTCTGACAGACATTCAGATGCCCTAAACATTGGGTATAATCTGAGGTGGCCAAGGGACCCTCCCCACCAGCCCCACAGCTGATGCTCAGGCAGGTGTGGGTGTCCCAGCTATGCTCCATCAGAGCTTGCAGACACATCCACAAGTCTTGGACCACCCCTGGCACCTCAAATGCCACCAGGAGTTTGTGTGAGAGCAGCTGCCACCCCCCATCCCCATGCATCCCAGTGGGTGCTCAGGGCAGGGGCTGGTCTGCAGGCACCTATTTTGTGCACCCTGAACTGAAGCAAGAGGAATCCCAGCGGCTGTGGGTCTGTGGGGTGCATGGGGGAGAGCTGAACCCCACTGCAGTCTCTGGCCTCCTCACCAGAGAGGAGACACCTTATGGGCTCCGCTGAATCCCTGCCCTGCACTGGGGGGGAAATGACTCTGCCTGTCACTGCCGAGGTGTCCCGCCTGGCAATGTGATGGGGAGAGGGGTAAAGGGACGGGAACATTTCCACCTCTTGTAGACCACCATGCCATGTTTGGGAAAATGCCACTTCTGAAATGCATCTCTCCAGCATTCAGAGAGGGACAGTCAGTGATGACATCAGTCTGTGTCAGCCCCCACTCCCCAGGAGAGACCCTGCTGCCTCTCAGGAGCTGTCAGCCCTTAGAGCCCCAGGGACACCTGGAGGGAGCCCAGAGGGGCAGAGAAAGTGGTGCCTTGGGCTGGGCCTCTGCTGCTGAGCTGGGCTGGGCTCCTGGGGTGGAGGGAGCTGCTGGCAAGTGGGCAGCACTGCAGAGAGACAGCTCTGCCCAGGGGCAGCTCCTCTGCCAAGGGCAGCAGGGCTGAGGGCACTGCCTGCAGGCAGTGAGGGGAGAGGAGAGAGGCAGAGAGAGGTTAAAGGCAGTGTGGAGTGGGAGGATGCTGAGAGCTCACTGGAGGAGAAATCTTCACAGCCCTGGACACGGTAAGTCTCTGGCAGCGGGGCAATGCACATCTTTGTCTTGGAGGGATCTCCTAGAGATGGCACATCATCCTTCAGATAGGAATTGGCAGGATGGTTCTCAGGGTTTCTTTACTGTGGAGAAGGACATGCTCTATCCTGCCACACTGTCAGAGGACAGAACATGATGGCTGCCTTCTCCAAAGGATTGCTGCAAGGGTATGCAGCCAGGGGTGCCCAGGGCTGTCCTTCTGAGCAGGGTCCCTGCACCTCAGGGGGCTGTGTGCTGGGGCAGGGACTCTGCCACCTGCCAGGGTCGGCACTCAGCCCTCCCAGGGAGCTCCACACAGCTCTATGAGAAGAAGCTGTGGGTGGAAGGAGGCACCGCTGGCAGGGCAGTGTAGGATCCTTATGATGTTGAGAGGGTGGTACATGGGACATTGCAGCTCACAGATTGAGCTCATGCCCAAGTAATTTCTGAGGGAACTTTTCATGAGTCCATTCAGGGCAGGGCTTTCCTGCTTCAGTCTGTGCTTTCCTCAATTTGTGCTTCCACTTTTCTCTGGCTCGGCTTGGTGGGAATGGAAACACAGTTGTGTTCATTAGAGAAAGGGCTGAGACTCCTAAGCCATCACACTGAGGTTTACTGGGAACTTCACCAACTGCCTTCACCCCCACCAGCCTACAGATAACACCAGCATCACCTTTCCAGGTTCATCAGGGTTTGTGCGACCTGTTCTTTAGCACCTGCACACACAGAGCAGCTGCAGGGTGTGCTGTGCCCTGAGGGTGACTGCCCTGCACTGTCACCGTCCGGGAGGGGGTGTGCAGTGCTGGGTAAGCGAAAGGCTTTCCTGAGTGCCCCTCTGTCTCTCTCCTTGCCTCCCTCATCTGCTCTTGGTCTTGCTGTCAGGCTCTTTGGGAATGGGAGTTTCAGCTGCAGAGTCAGGCACTGGTCTTGTGGGTCCTCCCATTTGGGTGTGTTTATGGCAATGAGGTGTCCCAGCTGTCCTCTAACCTGTGATGCTCTGGGCAATGCAGTCTGTGAGGCTCGGGAATGAGCTGACCCTCCCTTAACCAGATGCCAACATTAGCACAGCTGGCTACCTCCTTGGGGTGTCCTTCCAAGCTGTGAGCTGCCTTCCAGGATGCAAACCTGCCCTATAGCACCTTTATGTTATCTGAAGGCCCTATGGAGAAGTGCAGAGATGCTACAACAGAGAAAATGCTGATGGGTTTGTGAAATGAGCCATGTGTGTCCTCGGCTAAATGTGGGGTGCTGAAACCTTGAGAAAGGGTGAGACATTTAGTGGTCTGCAGTGGATCCCTCTGCTCTCAGCAGTGTCTGGTGGCTTTTCAGGGTAATGTGGGAATGTGATCGCCCTACAGCTCAGAAAGATGTAAGCCCAGGGCAGCTGGGAACAAGACAGAGGGACAGACCAGCTCCCCTCCCTCTGTACTAAGCCACAGGCACTCCTCTTGCCTCGCAGGACTCCCTCTGTTCTCCCTGAGTGCAGCACAAATGCTGAGGGTTTCTGACATCCAAACACACTCCCCAGGGGAGATGGACGGAAGCTGTAAAACTAACCTCTCCAACTGCCTTCTGCCATCCCTGTTCCTTAGCACTGGGAGTGCAGATGCTGACAGGCCCTTCTGGGGTGGGAGCAGTTTCATCTGACAAAGTCAAAAACCAGCACTAGACCCTGTACCCACCATTTTCATGAACTGTTTCCTGCAGAGCAGGGCTGACTCCTCGGCAGCCAGCAGGCAGAGACCCTGCTCCTCATGGCACACTCAGCCAGCGCCAACCAGCGCTCCAGGCACAGAGCTGAAGGAAGCTCTCCTTGAAAAGGAAGAAGGTGGGTGCATGTAGCAGGGAGAGGGTCCAGGGAAAATGGCTTTGATTTTGCTCAGAGAAGTCTCCCCTGACTTCCCATTCCATTTTCTTCCTTGGACAGTGTCCCATGCTCAGAGGAAGGACATGTCCAACAGCAGCTCCATCACCCACTTCCTCCTCCTGGCATTCACAGACACACAGGAGCTGCAGCTCTTGCACTTCTTGATATTCCTGGGCATCTACGTGGCTGCCCTCCTGGGCAACGGACTCATCATCACTTCTATCACCTTTGACCACCGCCTCCACACCCCCATGTACTTCTTCCTCCTCAACCTCTCTGTTCTTGACCTGGGCTCCATCTCCACCACTCTCCCCAAATCCATGGCCAATTCCCTCTGGAACACCAGGGCCATCTCCTACACGGGATGTGCTGCCCAAGTCTTTCTGATTGTATTTTTTGTTCCAGCAGAGTATTCTCTTCTCACCATCATGGCCTACGACCGCTACGCTGCCATCTGCAAACCCCTGCACTATGGGACCCTCCTGGGCAGCAGAGCTTGCGTCCACATGGCAGCAGCTGCCTGGGGCAGTGGCTTTCTCAATGCTCTTCTTCACACTGTGAATATATTTTCACTACTGCTTTGCGAGGGCAATGCTGTGGAGCAGTTCCTCTGTGAAATCCTCCAGATCCTCAAGCTCTCCTCCTCACACTCCTACCTCAGGGAAGATGGGTTTCTTATTTTAAGTTATTTGTTAGCTTTTGGATGTTTTGTTTTCATCATGCTGTCCTAGGCGGAGATCTTCAGGGCTGTGCTGAGGATCCCCTCTGAGCAGGGACGCCACAAAGCCTTTTCCACGTGCCTCCCTCACCTGGCTGTGGTCTCCCTGTTTATCACCACTGGCGTGTTTGCTTAATTGAAGCCCCCCTTCATCTCCTCCCCATCCCTGGATCTGGTGGTGGCAGTGCTGTACTCAGTGGTGCCTCCAGCAGCGAACCCCCTCATCTACAGCATGAGGAACCAGGAGCTCAAAGATGCAGTGTGGAAAATGATGATTGGATGTTTTTCTGAAGCAATAAACTGTCCATTTTCTTATGCATATCACTCATAATGTGTCTCATTACAGGTTCAGCCTGTCTTTTGGAGGTTTGGTGGTTGTGGTCGCTGTCTTTTTCCTCGGTTTTACTTGTGATAATATTATGCACAAAGAAATGACATTATTCATACCATGTCTAATTCACTATCTACCTTTCTAATGTTATGCAGAGCCTTGAAAGGAGAGCCATGTTCTCTATGCATTTAAAAATAAAGGACCTTGCAGCAACTTTGTATCTGAGACTTGTTTTTCTGAGACTTTCTCTGGAGCTGCATGGAACGGCCTGTGTGATGATATGGAGGGGAAAAGAGTCCCAGCACAGCAGCACGGCCAGGCAGCACCAGCTCTTGGTCTTTCCCGAGCTGCTCTCTTTTAAATTCCACACTCTCTTTCTGAGCCCCTCTCTTGGTGTAAGGAAGGATTGCTCTGGCAGCTTGGTCAGAGTCCTTTTGTGTGGCAGTCCTGTGACTGCAGGCAGGGACAGGCAATGGGCACTTCTGTGACAGAGCTGACCTCCAGAACAGAGTTTCTGTCATACAAGGGGATCTCCTGGTGGCAGTGCCTGAAATCATAGGTCTTCTACTTTTTCTCTCAAGAACAAGCCCAAGAAAGTGCCCTCAAGAGGAAAACACAGCTAAACTGTTTGAATATTCAGTGTGGGAGCACGTGGCAGTGTCCTTGCACAGCCAGGCCTCCTGGGGGAGATAGGAAGGACCAGCAGAGCAGGCTCTGGGCTGAGCCCGTGGTCGCTGGACACCCCAGGGAAGCTGCCCCAAGGCAACCGTCACAGAGCAGCCCATAACAATCACCGTTTCCAGCACTGGACTGTCACCCCGCCTTGTACAGGTTGTTTATTCCCCCCACAGTGGCACACCAAATGACTAGGTCAGAAGCCCATGTTTGTGTTGTACAGAGGTAAGATCACAGAGGAGATATTCCTGGAAGATATATCAAAGTGTGATGAAGAGAGGGAGGTGATTACAGAAAGCCAATATGGCTTCACAAAGGACAACTTGTGCCTGACTACTCTAGTGGCCTTCTACCATGGAGTAACTGCATTAATGGACAACGGAAGAGCTACAGACGTCACCTGTCTAGCCTTCTGTAAGTCCTCTGATATGGTCCCCCACAACATTCTTGCTGCTGCTAAGTTGGAGAGATACAGGTGTGACAAATGGACTCTTAGATGGATAAGGAACTGGCTGGATGGGTGCATCCAAAGAGTTATAGGCAATGGCTCCATGTCTGAGTACTAGTACTAGTGCTAGTACTCACCGAGTGGTGTCTCTCAAGGGTGCATACTGGGACCAGTACTGTTTAATATCTTCATCAGTGACATAGTCAGTGGGATTGAGTGCACCCTCAGCTAGTTTGCAGATGACACCAAGCTGAGTGGGGCGGTTGATTCGCTTGAGGGGAGGGACGACATCCCGAGGGACCTTGACAGGCTGAGTTGTAGGTCTGTGCAAATCTTATTAAGTTAACAAAGGCCAAGTGCAAGGTCCTGCACCTGGGTCGGGGCAATCCCCACTGTCAGTAGCAACTGGGAGATGAATGGATTTAGAGCAGCCCTGCAGAAAAATGCTTGGGGATATTGGTGGGCAGAAACTTGGACATGGGCCAGCAATGTGTGCTTGCAGCCCAGAAAGCCAACCATATCCTGGGCTGCCAAAAAAATCATATCCAGCAGGTGGAGGGAGGTGATTCTCCCCTCTACACAAGTAATGAGAAAGGGGAGACAATCACTTCAACTCACTCTTTTGGCAAGGCTCCTCTTTATACGTTCTAGGACACTGCTGGCCACCTTTGCTACCAGGTCTCACTGCTGGGTCATGTTTTGCCTTCTGTCCCCCAGCATCACCAGGGCCTTTTCCGCAGAGCTGCTCCCCAGCCAGGCAGTCCCCAGCCCCTGCAACTGCAGGCTGTTAGGCTGTCCCAGGTGCAAGACCTGGTGTCCTGATTTAACCCCAGCTGGCAACTAATCACCACACAGCCGCTCACTCACTCCCTGCCTCCAGTGGGATGGGGGAAGAATTGGAAGGGTAAAAGTGAGAAAGAAACTCATGGCTTGAGATATAAACAGTTTCATAATTAAAAAGAAATAATAATAATAATAATAACAACAACAACAACAACAAAGAAATGAAAGGAAAAGAGGAGAAAAAAAAAGGAAAGTGAGAGGAAAATAAAACCCAAGAAAAACAAGTGATTCAAATGAAAACAGTTGGTCAAATACAACTGACTGATGTGTAGCCAGTCCTCAGTCAGAGCCCCCCCTGCCAACCTCCCCTCCCCACCCTGTTTTATTGTTGAGCATGACATCATACGGTCTGGAAGATCCCTTTGGTCAGTTGGGGTCAGCTGTCCCAGCCGTGTCCCCTCCCAACTTCTTGTGCACCTCCACCGTACTCACTGGTGGGGTGGAGTGAGGAGCAGAAAAGGCCTTGACACTGTGTAAGCACTGCTCAGCAGTAACTAAAACATCTGTTTGTTTTCAACACTATTTACATCACAAATCCAAAACATAGCCCCATACAAGCTACTATGAAGAAGTTAAACTCTATCCCAGCCAAAACCAGTACATCTGGCCTTTGTCCTTCATCTATCTCGTGAAGTTCCTGACAGCACAGTCCTCCCACCTGTCATGTTTCCCCTGAATGGCATCCCTAGGGCACAGGAATGGTCCTCCCAATTTAGAGCCATCAACAAATGTGGTGACAGTTGCCTCCTCTGCGTCATGGATACAGGTGTTAAACTGCACAGGGCTCAGGAGAGTCCCCTGTGCTGCCCCACAATGCCCCAGTATGTCCCACTGCCCTCCAGGTAGGGCATGAACCCTTCTCCACTGCTCTCTCAACCTCATCCTCCAACTGGTGTTTCACCCGTCTCTTTGTCGACCCATCCAGACTGTAATGGCTTAACGTGGATACAAGGCTACCGAGGGAGACCATGCCAAAAGCCTTGCTGAAGTGGAGGTAAAGGACATCCACTGTTCTCCCCTCGTGCATAAAAGCAGTTCCTTCATCAGGAAGGCCGTCAGGTTGGTGAGGCATGATTTACCCTTGGCTAATCCATGCTGACTGCATTTGGACACCTTCTGCTCTTTGAGGTGCCCAGCAATGTCCCCCAAGAGCACTCATGGGAAGGCTCACTCCTCCCCCAAGTGAGCTTCTACAGCCTGGGGTTCCCGGGGTTGCACTTTTGGCCTCTTTCAACGATGGGTGCAACATTGGTTTGTCCTCACTCCCAAGAGACCTCTACCAATCCCGTGACCTTTCAAAAGGGATATTCCAAAGTAATATCAATGTTCCAGTGTCACTTCATTACCACTATTCTGCCTGTTATACTGTGTATTGAATTTATATTCAAATTAAGTTTAAATTTAAATTATTAAAATAAATTAAAATGATTTATATTAATTTAATTTTTATCTTTCATATGTTTTCACCTGTCTTCATAGAAGAACCATTTCTAACGTCATCTTTTCACATGCAGACTGCCTAGACAAAAGCCCTTTCCCTTATTCTCCAGTTTTCTCCTCCCCTTACTCTTTCTTCATTCAGATTCCTCTCTCCCATCCAGTTGCGGCTTTGACATCAGGGACTTAAAAGTTTGCCTGTCTTGCAGCAGTCTAATTGTCTCCTTAGCCAACTCTTTAATTATGTTTATATCTCTCTTCTTTGGATCTGCCTACCTGAAATAGTTCTCCTAAGATTATCCCCTGTAGAAAGGCAACCTCATTAGAGGCAGCTTGGACTTAGCATATGCTGGCAGAGTCTGTTTTCTTTATGGAACTGGACCATGCTTGACTTTTCCTTTGCTTGCAAATAGGAGAAACCCTTCTGTGCCTGTGTGCAGCCAGGTCTCTAAGGAGAGCAGCGGGGAGATGGTGCAAAGGAGCTGAACCATCCAGCTGCAGAGATCAGTGGAGAAGTCTGCTGTAAGGAAAAGTCCCAGGTGGGCAAGGAGAGAAATGGTGGGGTTGGGGAGGTGAGGTGGGAGGTTGTCAGAGCTCAAGGGACAGCTTCTCCTACCAGTCCAGACCTCCTGAGGAGACACCCTGCAGCAATATCTATTGGGGAATGCTGCTGTCAACCCTTCTCTAAAATGAAAAGTAATAAACTACACCCTTGAAAATAAAACCTCATTTTTATTAGAAGCTCTTTGAAATCTTTCCCCATAGCTACACTAGGAAACAGCTCCAATTATCTGTACACCTCTTGAAGACTTGATGAAAATTACAGGAAGAGACATGGCTCGTTAGGGCTTGCTTTATTTTAATGAGCCCCATGGAGTATTTGTGCTGAGTCCTTCAGCTGCAGGCACTGAGAGGAGATTGCACAAACATCCCCAAGAGTCAGCATCAAAAGCAAAACCCAAAGTAACTTGAGGTATTAATGAGTCCCATTACTGGCAAAGCCTCCCCAGGGACTCGTTAGAGCAGAGAATTGGAGGCCATGATTGCAGGCAGGCAAAGGGAATGTGCAGGCAGCTCAGCTGCTGAGAAAACCCTGGTTTTGTTTTATGAAGCAGCAAGGCCAAGCTCTGACCCCCAGCCCCGGGGAAGGCAGGTCCTGTCCCTCACGCATTGCTCAGGGCTCTTCCTGGGGCAGTGGGATGTGTGTGGGGGGGGTGATGCTGAGTGCAGGACAAGGCTATGACAGCTCCCAGCCTTACTGGGGGTGTGCAAGGAGGCAATGAGGACCCCCCACTGCCTCAGGACAACATGTCTCCTCACAGGCCTTGGTGGCAGAGATGATTGCTACAGCCAGGGAGACAAAGCCTTGGGTTCTCTTGGCGACTTCCAGCCTTGCCAGTGCTTTTTGCCATCTCCACCACAGCTTGTCCTACGCTGTCCCACAGCTGCTTCTTTTGCCCTGCAGGCTGCAGACACCCATCTCGCTTCCTCACCTTGCTTTCACCGTGGCATTTCCATACACTCACCGACGGCTGTCCACCCTCACACTCTGTTCCTTCAAACACAAGGAGATGGACTGACCTCATACTCCTTCTGGAGGACTTCATGTACCACAGCACTACCCTCTGAGTGACATTTCTTCCTCCTCATGTCCAATCTCCACCATCCCAGCTGCACTGTGTGGCACTGTTTCTCTCTCCTGCTCTTTCCTACAACCACCCGGGAAACAACCTTTCAGGCAGGCACCCCAACCCATCACCCTTCTTGTGGCCCTTCACCTGACCAGACAGAAGTAACCTCACCATGATCTTCCAAGGCTGCGAGCCTTTCTGCTTATCAGATAGACACGACCAAGCTGCGTGCCTACTGCTGTCCCATCCTGTACTCAGGCAGAAGAGACAGGACAGCCAAAATACAAGGCCCCTTCATGGAGTGAGCCTAGGTCCTTCAGCAGAGGGGGTCTCACAGCCAGTGTGCCAACCAGGTGCCTTCTGATGGCAGATGTGAGTTTAGAAGCACATATCCCAGCCATGAGTCAAGGGCTGACCTATCGGCTGTTTCAGGAAGAAGTGACCTCACAGTGTGTTTCCCAGACACATTCCTGCTGTTGGCCTCTCACCTCCAGAGGCAGAAGTGACCTCACAGCCCCCTTCACAGCCATAGGCTTCCTAATGGATCATGAGTTCCCGAGACAAAATTGACCACATGATACCGTACCCAGCATTCACCCTCCTTCTGGCCCAGTACGTGAGCAGATAAAAGTAAGGTTGTTTCATCAAATTTAATAGATTTCCTACCAACAGTTTGAGTAGAGAAATGTTCCTCAGAGGACCTGCTGTATTTATACTGGTGCATTTAATATCTCTACTTCTGCCTCTCTTTTTTTTCCTTCCTCTTCTGTCTCTTCTGTCTTCAAAAAGCTCTCCAAGGAAAAGAGTCATTGAATCCTAGAATAACTCAGCTTGGAAGAGACGCCTGAGCATCACCTTGTCCAGCTATCCTGCTCAAGGCATGGTGAACAAGATGAGATTGCGGAACGGGCCTGCCCAGTTTGGCATCATCCACAAAGGAGCTGAAAAGGCACTCGGGCACATGATCCAGGCAGTTAATGAAGACACTCAAGAGTGTTGGCCCCAGTGCTTGCACTGAGGGATGCCACTAGGAAGTGGCCACCAGCAGGACTCTACCACGGCTGACATTTGGGGTGGATCCACCAGCCACCTTCCCACCCACTACATTACTCACTTCTTCAATCCAGATACCACCAATCTGGCTATAATGAGACCATGGGAAACCATGTCAAAACCCTTGCTAAGCTCCAGGAACAAAACATCCCCTTCTTTCCCCTACCCACACACGTTCAGCAATGCCTTTCTTGTCCTACAAGTACCTGGAAATGGCTGCAGCAGTATTTGGCCCATCCCCTTCCCAGGGACTGAGGTGACGTTGACCAGCCTGTAACTCTCCCAATCCTCCTTCTTGCACTTCTGGAAGAAGGGTTTGGTGTCTGCCTTTTCCAAGGACCCCAGAACCTCTCTGATGGCTCTGACACGTTTGAGGGCACAATCCAGAAAGGGTGACGTGGCAGACAGGAGCATTTGCAATGAGCCTGTCCGAGGCGGGGGAGATGAATCTCCCTGGGCCAGTGGGGTTTGTTCCTGGAGTCACAGACAGAAAGGGCAGGGCCCTGTGAGGTGCCCCTATCTGAGCTGGCCTCATGCACTCCTCCTACACACAGGGGTGTTCAGAGGCACGAGTCCTTCCCTTGCACGTGCGGAGGCAGGGCACTGCAGCAGGCACAATGACTCTCTGGCCTCCTGCTGCCACTGCCAGAGGCTGGGAGGCACCTCAGCCCTGCAGTGCATCGCCCTGCTCCATGCATGTCTGAGATGCCCCTCGTCATGAGGAATGGACACAGGGGCCTCGGTTCACAGAAGCACATCCCAGTGCTGCATTCAGGTGGTTTCCCAGGGAACGTTACTCTCAAAGTGAAGTGACCTCGAGGCACTGTCTGTCCCGCTGGCCTTCATGGCACCTCTGGGAACAGCTGATGGCATTTGGGCTCCCTCGGGTTCATCTCCCTACAGGCACACGGTGTGCATGCTGAAGCCGCCTCCGTACAGTGCAAACATGGACTTCTGACCTAGTCATTCGGTGTCCCTCCATAAAGAACCTCTCCGAGCTGGAGTGAGAGGCCAGTGCTGGGAATGGTGGTTGCAAGGGGCTGGTCTGTGGCCATTGCCCTGGGGCACCTTGGCCAGGGTGTCAGGCAAACACGGGCACAGACCAGACTCTGCTCTGCTTGTCTTACAAGTCTGTCCCTGGAGGCCTGGCTGTGTCAGGACACTGCTGTGTGCCCCAGCCCTGCACACTCACACATTTTGGATGTTCACTGGTGTTTTCCTCACCAGGGCACTGTCTTGAGCTTGTTCTTAACAGCAGCTTTGGAAGAAGATGTAAGCCTCCAGGCACTGCCCTGAGGAGATCACCTTTCTTTTTCGAAATGCTGTTATGGAGGCCAGCTCTGTCACAGAAGTGCCCAGTGCCTGTCCCTGCCTGCGGTCACAGGATTAACACAACAATAACAACAAATACAGAACACAGCCTGGGCCTGCAGTGAGTTACATTGTAACAGCTATGAAGACAATGGGCAGTTTATTGCTCCAGAAACACATCCGGTTATAAGTTTCCACACTGCATCCTTGAGCTGCTGGTTCCTCATGCTGTAGATGAGGGGGTTCACTGCTGGAGGCACCACTGAGTACAGCACTGCCACCACAGTGTCCAGGGGTGGGGATGAGATGGAGGGGGGCTTCAGGTAGGTAAATATGACAGTACTGAGAAACAGGGAGACCACGGCCAGGTGAGTAAGGCACGTGGAAAAGGCTTTGTGGCGTCCCTGCTCAGAGGGGATCCTCAGCATGGCCCTGAAGATCTGCACATAGGACAGCATGATGAAAACAAAACACTCAGTGCCCACAGAGACACTAACCACAAGAAGCCCAACTTCCCTGAGGTAGGCATCTGAGCAGGAGAGCTTGAGGATCTGGGGGATTTCACAAAAGAACTGCTCCAAAGCATTGCCCTTGCAGAAGGGTAAAGAAAATGTATAGGCCGTGTGCAGCACAGCATCAAGCAACCCAGTGCCCCAGGCAGCTGCTGCCATGTGGACACAAGCTCTGCTGCCCAGGAGGGTCCCGTAGTGCAGGGGTTTGCAGATGGCAACATAGCGGTCATAGGCCATGATGGTGAGAAGACACAATTCTGCTGACATCAAAAGGACAAACAGAAAGACCTGGGCAGCACATCCTGTGTAGGAGATGGCCCCCAGAGGGAATTGGCCATGGCTTTGGGGAGAGTGGTGGAGATGCAGCCCAGGTCAAGAACAGAGAGGCTGAGGAGGAAGAAGTACGTGGGGGTGTGGAGGTGGTGGTTGCAGGCTACGGCGGTGATGATGAGGCCGTTGCCCAGGAGGGCAGCCAGGTAGATGCCCAGGAAGAGCCAGAAGTGCAAGAGTTGCAGCTCCCGTGTGTCTGCAAATGCCAGGAGAAGGAACTGGGTGATGGAGCTGCCATTGGACATCTGCTGCTTCTGGGCATGGGGCACTGTCATAAGAGAAAAAGACAGTGACAAGTTAGGGGAGATGTTTCTGAGCAAAATCAAAGCCATTTCCAATAGACCATGCACCTGCACACACAGTCACCCATTTGTTTTTCCAGGAGAGCTTCCTTCAGCTCTGGGCTGCAGCTCAGCTTGGTGCTATCCGAGTGTGCAATGCAGAGCAGAGCCTCTGCCCATGGGCTCTTGATAAGCCAGCCCTACTCTGCAGAAGTGGGGAGGGGCAGGGACCAGGCCTGGTGTTCAACTTTGTCAGGTGAAAACAACGCAGAAGGGCCTGTCAGCATCCACACACCCAGTGCTAAGGAACAGGGACGGCAAAGGCAGTTTCAGCGATCTAGTTTTTTGTACAATTCCCCCCCATCTCCCCAGGTGAGTATTCTTGGATGTCAGCATTTCTGTTGCCCTTAGGGAGAGCAGAGCAAGTCCTGCAAGGCAAGAGGAGTGCCTGTGGTTTAGTGCAGACTGAGGGGAGCTGGTCTTTCCCACCGTCTTGCTCCCAGCTGTCTTGGGCTTGCACCTTTCTAGAGATGGAGGATGATCACAGTCCCATGGTACCCTGAAAAACCACCCGGTACTGCCGAGAGGAGAGGAATCCACCACTGACCACTAAATGTCTCACGCTCTCTCAAGGTCTCAGCACTCCACGTCTAGCCCAGGACACACAGGGCTCGTTTCACCAGCCCAACAGCATTTTCTCTGTTGTAGAATTTCTGCACTTATACATGGGGCTTTCAAATAACACAAAGGTTCAATAGGCCAGGTTTGCATCTTTGAGGGAAGCTCACAGCTTGGAAGGAATCCTTAATGCAATAGCCAACTGTCCTAATGATGACATTTGAGTGAGGGAGATTCAGCTCATTCCCTAGATGCACTGACCGCATTGCCCACAGCCTCACAGGTGAGATGAAAGCCAGGACACTTGTTCCCATGGACACACCTGCATGAAAGGACCCACAAGATCAGTGTGTGACTCTGCAGCTGAAACTCCACCTCCCCAGAGGGTTTGGCAGCAAGAACAAGATAACAATAGCAATAACACAGACCAGTGGAGAAACAAGGGAAAACACAGTGAGGGTGTGGCCGAGAGAGGCCAGGGCAGAGGCATTGGGGCACTCAGACAGCGTTCCCCTTCCCCAGCTGTGCACACCACCTCCCAGACACCACCATTGCCGGGCAGCTGCTCTCAGCCCCTGCGCTCTGCAGAGGGAACTGGGCCCGTGGCTGCAGAGCTGCACCACGGCTCTGCTGGAGCTCTGGCTGCAGAGGAGGTGGTTCACGCCTTGGAGCCCCCAGCCCTGAGGGCAGAGGCTTTGGTGGGTTGGAGAGGAGGCAAGGGGGCTTGCTCAGAGGGAGGGGTCTGCATTGGAGGGGATCATACGGAGGTTTCTGAATTCTCCCTCCCACAACATTTCTGGTTTTACTTTCCTCTCATTCCCTCATCATCTCCCTGCTGCCTGGAGATTTTCCTGCTGGGAGGTGTTTCCCTGTCCCATGTCTTTTCCCTCTCAGTGCTCACAGACCCCATCCCAATCTCTCTGCACTCACCTTGGCCCTCCAGAAACCTGCTTGTTTGCAGGGCAGTGGCTGGGTGCATGTTCCTGTTTGCATGTAGAAAAAACGACAGGTCCCTAACCCCAATGTGTCCAGCAGAGGTGATGCTGGTGCTGTCCATAGGCAGAGGAGTGACTGAAGGAGACTCCTGGAAGACCTACTGGTCACTCAAAGTTACAGTTCAGCAGTCTCAGTGACTTGTCAAAATTAAGAACTCCTTTATCGTTTGTCTCTTCCCATTCCCCAAGAGCAGGAAATTAAAACACAGACTCAGAAGAGTTCCTTATCTTTGGAATTCTTGTCTTGAGCTTCTGCTTGAAACCTCCTCTTGGAAATATTCTGGAAGTGAGCTGAAGCTCTGAGCAGCCCTGACCCACGCAGCACCCTCTCGATAGCAGAAGGACCCTGCCTTGCTGGGGGTCACTCTTTCCACCCACACCTTCTCCCCGCAGCACCATGTTGAATTCCTGAGACAGGCTGAGTGCTGACCCTGGCAGGCGGCAGAGTCCCTGCCCCAGCACACAGCCCCTGGGGTGCAGGGACCCTGCTCGGAAGGACAGCCCTGGGCACCCCTGGCTGCACACCCACCTTCACACCACTGCAGCGGTGATGGGAGATGGGAGAAGACAGCCATCGTGCTCTGTCCCTCTAAAGGTGCAGCAGGGAAAACCTGCTCCGGAGCATGTCCTCCTCCTCTACACTAGAGAAACCCTGAGCGTTTTCCTTACAGATCCTGTAATCTGTAGGATGTGCTAGCTTTAGGAGGCCCCTCAAGGAAGTGCAGCTGCATTGCCCTGCAGCCAGAGACTTACTGTGTCAAAGGCTGTTAAGATTTCTCCCCCAGTGACCTCTTGGCACCCTCCCACTCCAGGCTGCCTTTAACGTCTCTCTGCCTCACTCCTCTCCCCTCGCTGCCTGCAGGCAGTGCCCTCAGCCCTGCTGCCCTTTGCAGAGGAGCTGCTCCTGGGCAGAGCTGTGTCTCTGCAGTGCTGCCCACTTACCATCAGCTCTTGGGGTAGAAGCTGCTCTTGGGGCCTGTAATTAGGAGTTGTTGTCGTGGTACTTGGTGGGAAATAAGATGAGGGAGGAGGCTGTCATGAAAGGCCATATTAACTGTGTGTGTGACATGAGGGAGTCAGCTTCAGGGTGTTAAGGAGACTGTTAGTTTTGCTTAAGGCAGTGAGTGAGATGATCCTTGTAGGAGATTTCTGAGTGGGTGAGAATGGGGCAAGACTGTGTGTAAGGACTGAAAAGGCTGTGGCAGTGGTTGAGCCCATCAGAACTCAAGTAGGAGATGATTTGGGCAGTATCTGGCAAAGTCAGCATCTTGTAGGTGTAGCTCAGACTGTGTCAGGCCTGACTGCTGGCGAGGAATGGAGTGAGAAAGGAGTGTTGGAGTGCCAAGGCATGGGGATGGAAGTGATCACGGACCCATTTCTCAGTTTTCCATGGGCTGGCTGTGTACCCCACGTAACTCATCTTGCATTGAGAAAGAAGTGCAAGGTAAAAAAAGGTAATGTGTGGCAGAGCTAGAACTTGTAGTGAGATTACCATGCTTAGTCTTACCATTCCAGAGGATTAGAAACATTTCCTTGAAGCCCTTTGCCAACACACCAAGACCTGCCCTTCTGAAATAGCTGTTTTCCCAGGAGCTGCATCTGAGCTAAGGCAGATGAGAGAGTCTTGCCTGCTGTCAGCCACTGAGGCTGATGACAGGTCAGCCAGCAGTTTTGGCAAGGACAGAACAAGATAGATACGTATGCTCCTCTGTGCTGATTGTAAATTCTGGAATGTGTCTTGCATAAGTTGGTCTTTAGGTTTTGCGGGTTGTAGGTTTGGCAGGATCTATTGTGTCATTAACATGATGGTAATAACCAAACCTGGTGGGATGGGGTTGAGAATCAGAAGGCTAAAAGTGAGAAGGAATCTTGTGGGTTGAGATAAGAACAGTTTAATAATGAAAAAGAAATTCTTTTAAAAAATTGTAAGGAGAAGAACAAAAACAACAGAGAGAGGAGAATGAAACCCAAGAAAAACAAGCGATGCAAATGAAAACAACTGCTCACGGCTGCCGACGGTCAGCTGGTCCCTGAGCAGTTGCCCCCCGCCACCCTCGCCCCCACTTTTCTTGCTGACCATGACGTCATAGGGTATGGAATATCTCTTTGGTCAGCTGGGGTCAGCTGTCCCAGCTCTGTCCCCTCCCAGCTGTCTGTGCACCTCCACCCTACTCGCTGGCGGGGCAGTGTGAGGAGCAGAAGAGGCCTTGATGCTGTGCAAGCGCTTGCTCAGCAGTGACTAAAACATGGGTGCATTATAAACACTATTTTCAGCACAAATCCAAAATATAGCCCCATACAAACCACAATGAAGAAATGTAACTATCCCAGGTGAAACTAGGACAGTAAGGCATTTTGGATTTTGAATGATTTGCAAGAGTGCTTGAAGAGTTTAATGTTATGTTGAGGTACAGTAGTTACCATGTCATCAGGAGAAAGTGAAGCCAAAGAAGATGAAGACGGCAAAGATACTCAAAAACGTTATAACCTTTGACAGCAGAAACATGTCATTTACAGTTTATATGAACAGTTTTCCTTCAATGCAGTGTTCTTTTCAAAGATTTGCAGACAATGTTTTGCTATTTCCATATCAGAATTTAGTGATTTTACCATAAAACTCTACACTAAAATGTAAAAAAAATGACTGATATATCCTGGAAAGAAATGTAATTACATAGACTGGATAGTTTTACTCTTGTAGTTTACAGTTTGCCTTAAAAGGCAGGTGTGTGTTTTTTCACTTGTGCTGTGCAGTCATTAAAAATTAAAACCAAAGACAAAAAACCACCCCTGAAAGTTCCTCTGAAACTAGAGGTGGGTGAGACATATCCCATTTTCTGCTTGTTCCGCTCTCCTGCTTTCTCTTAAACTTGTTTGTATCACTGTCATAAATTCCTTGCTTACGCTGGAGCCAAGACAATGTAAGATATTTTTTCAGGCCACTCTTCTCCTGTCAGGCAGAGATATCCATGTAGCCGTGCTCGGTCGCAGAGGGAAAAGGCCAAACAGGCGGCTGCGTGGTGAGTGTTGGTTCGCCCTTATCAACAGTGCTGTCAGTCACGTCAGGGAATGATGCTTTGGAGGGTTCAGATTGGCGGTAATTACAGAATAATAGTGTGACTGTTACCGTGGTAGTCTGAGGGTATGAGAATAACAAAGATTTGGGGGAGGAGAGGATAATTTTAATTGCCTGTAAAATTTTTGACAACGCAGCTTTTGTGGGCCAGTGACGATGATCATGGAGGTGGTGGCTGGGATTCTGTAATGGAAATTCTTTTGCTCTGGAATTGAAGCCCAAATTGCCCTCTAGAAGTCTTAGACTACTGAATCTGGAAGTATACAGTTGGGTTGTTTTTTTTTTTTTCCTTAAAAATGGAGAGAATTCAGTTTGAGGGAGAGCCTGTTAGGCAGTTTTAGTAGTTTGGGGACAGAGGCGAGTTGGGGGCTGGGCCCTTGGAGCTGGGGGCTGTTTCAGCCCCGTGCCCTTGGCCTGGCACTGCCAGCTGGGAATGGGTTTTCCAAAATCCTGCTGGAAGGAGCCAGATGTGGCCACCCCCAGCACGGCCTCAGGGTCAGCTGCCAACCTCCAGGTCAGAGAGATGCAGGTAAGATGCCGGAGAGGGGACACGGACTGATGGTCACTTCTCTTGCAGGAACAAGATTTAACAGCAGGAGGGAGGCAGGAAGAAAGGGCCTATGAGGTGAAAAAATGCATCAAAGAGCCAGAGCCCAAAGCAGAGGGAGAGGAGAAATAGGTGCAGGTCACGTGGCTTTCAACGTAACATCTGCCCCAGAAGCAGAATAACAGTAAAAGGTATTGGGAGGTCCTGGAGTGACGGAGCAAAGTGCCTGGCAGAGAGAAGAGGCCAGAGAGACAGGAGACAAGCTAGAGATGGAGGTGAAAAAGGTGGCATGTGGAAACTGAGGATGCTCCTGCTGTGCAGGTCCTTGTGAAGACCCTGGTGGCTGAGCAGCTGATGGGGAAGGAGCAGGAAGCTGGCTTCTGCTGCAGGTACTTGTGGTGTCACCTGCTGCTGAGGACCTGATAGGGCAGGAGTTTTTCAATTACTTGTGCGGATGCTGGTGATAGCACTTGCGACTGAGTAGCAGATAGATAGGAAAAGACACATGGCCTGCTTAGGTGTCGGTGATGTCATTCGTGGCAGGAACTGGCCCGTTGCTTTTTCAGGTGCCTGTGATGTTACTGGTGGCTGAGTAGCTGATAGGGCAGGAGTCTGTCTGTGATTTGTGAGGATGGTTTTTGATGTCCTACATGCCTGAGAAGATGCTAGGGCAGGCATGGAGAACTGTTTTATGCAGGTGCAATATGCATGGCTAAATAAAGAGAATCAGTCCCCTTGGTAATTCTCTGCTGAAGTCTCCTTGCCTCTCTCCTAGGCCGGCAAAGAAGTGACTTTTACACAGGTCACCAGAGCAGGACTGCTGCCAAGAAAGATCCCTGCGCTTGGCTGCTCACCTCGACCCTGTTCCTGCTCACTTCCCCATTCCCAGCGCCTCTCTCGCTGGATTCAATGTCTAGAGGGCACAGTAGTCCCAAACGCTGGCTTCTGGAGGTAAAAGAGGATGCCGATGGAGAAGAACCTTCTCTCCTTTTGCAATGAGTCTCGCAGTAGGCTTGGGAGCTGAGTGTTTTATACTTTCTGTGAGGAGAAGTGCCTACCTGTTTCTGCCTTGGTTTTGCCTCAGAAACTGATTTCCTATCTAGGACGCCTTGTGACAGGCTCAGAAATGGGCCAGAAGGCGTATGAACTGCAGCTGTTGTGGGACACTGCAGAAGCGTCTTCAAGGGGAAGTGTGGTCTTTTTTACTCAAAGTCCACTGGCCAAGTTTGCCAGGAAACCAGCTTCTCAACAAGATGACCCTGTTGATGGGGACCGTCAGGGGCAATGCTTGTAATGCCTTGGTTTCCTTGTCTCTCTTGCACGGGATGCTGCACTGGGGAGAAGACAAGGTGAATCGCACGCAGGCGACCTGAGCCTCTAATGGAGCAGCACTGGAAATGCTCTGTTCCCAGGCATTTTTTTTCCCTGAGATCTCTACCTGCTAATTTCGTATGCTCAGCAGCTGTAGAAAACTTCCACCCTTCTGGATCACAAGGGTGCTTCCATTACGGAAGTCTCGAGTTAAAAAATTTCCAAAAACCCCCGAACCCTTCTGTTCTTTCTTGCATGGTCAAACTCTCTACAGAAATGAGAAGCACCGCTTCGGACTGGCTTTGGTTATGATGGCAATTTTATTGTTTCGCTCGTAAATGTCGAGTTTGATGGTTAGCATTCTTTTGATAATGTTTGTCTGCGGCCTTTGATGGTAAAGTGCAGGTTGTGGTGGCAGGCTCCGTCACAAGTCCTGAACGCTTCTTTCCATAAGCCACGCGCCTGAAACACCTGGCAAAGCGTGAGGCAACGTTTGCTGGTGATGCTGCAACTGTTGCTTACTTTTGAGCCCTCCTATCCAGAGTTCTCTTTGGATTTCTTTTTCTTCTTCACTTTCTTGCGTTTCTTTGTCAACTCTGGATCACCAGAATGCTCGCTGCTGTCTTTCGCTGCTTTCTTTCAGGTTCACTTTCACCCCCCCCTTCACAGGACTGTTTCCTCTTTCTGCATGGTTGTTTTCCATTTGCCTGGCAAGGGCCTGCAGACTCTGGGTGAACTGGCACTGGTGGGAGCGGACGTTGTTGAAGTGAGGATGTGCCCAGCTGCCGCTCACCTACCGACCCAGGATGCGAGTCTGCTCTGTGGCCGCTCGAGCCGTGCACACCTTCCCCTCCTGAGCTTCTGCCGTTGTCAGGGCTGTTCCTCTGCCATTGGGAAGAGCTGCACAGGTCCCCACTGCCATGCGGCATCTGACAGTGAGGGCGCTTCTGCGTTTCCGCGAGGGCAATGCGCCTCCGCTTCGGAGGCGGGCAGTCTGGTTGGCTTCTGTTCAGCTTCTCCTCCTCCTCCTCGGTGTCAGAGCGTGCTCTCTTCCTGCCACGGCGCTGATGGGGAGGTCCTGCAGAGTCCCATGTTTGTCTCTTCCCTTGGATCCTGGGCCTATTTTCTCTGCCTTCTTGATTTCTCAGTGCCAGGGTGCCTCCAGAAAATGCCCTCTTCAGCACTTGATCCAGCTTTGTCATGGAAATGCTCTTTGTCTCTTGGCATTCAGCGCCTGCTCCAGGGGTCAAATCATGGTGCCTGGAGTAACAACAGTGATCTTAGTCTAGGGTTGTTCTTGCAGCCTCCTCATGGCTTCACTCTCATCCTGTCACTTTCTGGCAGCACTTGATATGACAGGCAGAAGACTGAAGCAGCGCTAGGAGCTGGAAATGAGATCGTGGTCTTCCAGCCATGTCTGTCCCTCTCAGAGCAGTAACTCATCTTAAACCCTCTCGGACCTCCATTTGGCCTCTTTTTGCAGCTAGCCAGTCTCAGAGAGCAGACGGCTAGCAAGTTACACAAGCAACAGTTTAGTGCCAGACAAGGAGGGAGAAGGCAGGAGGTGGGGAACTGCAGAAGAGACAGAACTCAACGGGACAAACAGGCATTCTCTCCTAGGCCAGAAAGCAAAACCCACCGGAGGAGAACACCACCGCCAAGGTCAGTGACAGGAGAAGGAGTGTATTCTGAGCACTGTTGCACACTTGTTATTACCTGGCATAGAAGAGTAAATATGCACGCTGGCAGAGAACCGTCTTGATGTCACAACGATCCACAGAGGCATCATTCATCTTGTACCAGTGTCCATCGCTGGCCTGCAAAGAAAGGCAGCGCTATCTTTAGGTGCACTGCAGGGGTTTTAAAGCAAGACCACGGGCAGAACACCACTGAAGGACACGGACACCATACACCAGTGCAAATCACAGAGTTGTTTGCTACCTTCACAAAGCAGTAATAGTGTCCTGCCTGGCAGCTGGAGCCTTCATGTACCAGGACGGCATACAAGGAATAGAGGAGTGGTTCTCCAGGGGCTTGAGACATGTACGCGGCAAGGTCCAAAGATTCCGGATACTGCACAACCTAAAGAGAGACCAAGACGACCCCCAAATTATCCTGAGAGTCTTTAGGGAGCAGCCTGAGAAAACCTTGCCAGCAAACCCGGGCTAGAGGCATAGAAACAGATCTTTGCAGTTCATCAAAACCAGGCGTTGCCATTTCATCACTGCCGTGGCAGAAAACTGTTGTTGGCCAAAGCAACTCTTGACGAGCACAGGAAAGGGCTTCTCTTCACATTGGCACTTTCCTCTTACCACAACGGAAAGAGCAAGGCATAGCTATTGCCTTGATTTTTCTTGGATGGCCGCACTCGATAGTCATGGTGTGCGGACATGAACAACTTCCAAAAAAGGGTTCTCCTTCAGGAAATGTCTCCTTCCAAGCAAAGTTGCAGTGCCCTTGTGTACATACCTTGCTAATCTTTCTGCCAGAGAAAGCATCAAATCTCTTCAAGCAGACTGTCAGGACATTGGAGGAGCGATGTATTGTGAGCCTCTTGGATGCAGTGGCCAGCTGTTCACACCTTGAAACAAGCACAGACCCATCTTCTCCCCACTCTGCCCCCCACCCGCGTAGGGCTGAGTTAAGGCTTGTTTTGCCCAGCGATCGTGCGCACAGATTTGCATTTCAGACCCCTTAAGCCCACACGCTCTCACCAAAGGCAGCTTCGGTCTGGGGTGGCTCGCTTTGGAGAGCAGCAGTCTGCAGTCTTTACAAGACCAGACCTAGGCATGACACTGTTCAGAGAGCTGGCAGGGGCTGCTGCTGCTCCAAGGACTGAGGTCTCCTGCACAGAGACGCAAACATCCAAAAAGCCTTGGCAGTTAAAGGGTTGTTTGGTTTCTTGAGGAAGCTGCTGTTGCCAAATCCCTGCCCAGAGCTCCTCCTTGCTTTGGCTCCCCACTGCACATGGGACCTGTCTTTTCCCTTCTGGCCCAAGGGGTAGTTCAGTGGGCAACTTCCGAGCTAGGAGGGTTGACCACCTCCAGGGCAGACGATGCCAGGAATAAAATTCTCATGAAAGCTTTCCAAATATTCAGGTAGAAGAGAAAAAAATACCCATCTTAGAAATGAATGCATTCTTTTCCAAGTTCCAGATGATTCAGGTGGATTAGTTGTACGGGGAAGAAAAAAAAAAGGAAAAAACCCCAAGCTGTCTCATGAGTGGGTTTCTCAATTAAGTCAAAACATAACTGGTGCTCCCAGACATGCAGTACCCTAACCCCGTATCTGCTAGGAAGATGTCATTAGTAATATTCTTACTTGCTACATTTATAGCCATTTTCGCCATCCAGCTGCTCAGGTTTGACAAAGTCTTCCAGAGCTGCAGTGAGAGTTGAGGCTGCCTGGATGAGAAAGAAAGGAGAGCACTAAGCTCCTGGAAACTCAGAATCCCAAGAAATAGCTGCCCGTGTGGGACCAGCGTTATCCCAATAAGCAGCTACCCCTGGGCGGTACCAGCATTGCCTGTGGTACGCGTGGTCAAAAGCAGCAAAAGCAACCAACCCCATCCATCCAGCAATCAGACGCGTCTTGAGGGAGTCCAAAGCAGGGTGGCGTGACAGTGCCATCATGGCTGCAGATACCACCCTTACTCTTTGCCCAGCTGACAGCCAGCACCCAGCACAGGCAGACCATTTAGAGGGCTTCCAGAGAAGGAGCCCAGAAGCCCAGTTCCCTTCCCGTCCACCACCAAGCTCTGGCGTGGCAACAGCCCACAGTTTTAAGTCAAGGGAGTTAACTGGAGATAACCTCGGCCCCCTGCAGGGGCCTTGAAACCTTTTGCACCACAATTTCCAAACATCTTACCTGGATATCCAAAGCAATATCAAGGAATGCCTCATAGGTGTCGGAAACGGCTTTGCAGCTCAAGCACGTTACTGGAAGGCAAAGAGAAATGCTTCTCAGGTTGGGAAGGAGGCTAACTGTGCCCATTTCAATGCCCAGCACGTACTGCTTTGGAGACACTGGACACAACTGCTGCGTACCACGACGAGAGAAAGAGCTGCAGACCAATCTAAGGGCAGTAATATTTCTAAAAAGTACCTCTCGATCTTAGAAAGCCCCCAAATATTTGATGGACGATGGTAGTTGCTTGAGAAGAGATGTCCAAGCTAGAAAGAAATGGTAAGGCAGAGAGTTATCTCCTCCAAGAGTTTTGCTTTGTCTGAAAACCCTGGGCATCGGGTTTCCTTGATGGGAGTACACCCAGGAGTCCAAAGGGCTCAGGAGTATGGAAGAGGTAATTTGCTTGTGCTTACTCGCTGCTTCCACTCGGGCAAGCTCTCTGCATGGCATCGACAGTGTAGCGTAAGAACTCGTGGGCATCTTCCTGCCTGCCAAGCTGCAAATGTTCTCCTATTCCTAAAGAAAGAAGAAGTTAGTAGTTGTCTTCTACAAGAGGGGGAGAAAGCATGTAAAAGCAGCTGAAATGCCTTACGTGTGAGGACACTGAGGACAGCCCTAGGCTGGATGGCCCTGGCTGAAGAATGCAGGACCCCGTTAACGTGCACTTCCATTATGCACATCATGCAGAAGCCTTGCTGGCGACCTGAAGAGGGAGGGAGGGAGGGAAGGAGGGAAGCTTCTCAGGTTAGCAAAATATCCATAGCTGTGGGAAACTTAATGGAGATCTTGAAATTAGACGATAACAGTCTCCAATCCCCTTCTCCCAAGGTGCCAACATCCCAACAAGCCCGGGCCATTTTAGTGCATAGAAAACTTTCTCCAGGGGGATGCTTAAGTGACAGCAGTTTTCTGTGCAATAAGCAGAGAGAGTTGAACTGGCAGGAACAGGGACCGAGACCCGGGGCCTGAAAGTGGTGCCTTTCTGAAGATGAACACACCTAGATAGGACAAGAGCCTTCTAGGCTTGAGCGTTCAAAGAACGCCACTCAGGGGGCTGACAAAGAAGGGCTGCTTTTCTCCTCAATCAAATTCCAGATGCTGGGAATCCTTGGGAAGTGCCCAACAGATTTACAGGGAGATGTTCATGAAAGTACTCACATGACCGGCTGTGCTCACGCGAGAGCAGGTAGTTGGCCAGAGGGGGTGTGTACATCAGGCACTGCAGGACGGAGTTGAGGTAGCAGGTGTTGCCCAGGTTGTGGAGTCCCGCTCCAGCTCTCTGTCTTTGCTGCCAGTCCATGCAAATCTTCTCCAGGGGAAAGAGGATGCATTGTGGCAGAGCCATTCCCTTGGCAAGGACTGCAGGGAGATAACGTTTGAAAAGAGATGAGACGATGCTGTTGTAAGTGAGCCTATTTTGAGAGTTGACTTCTGTAGAGAAGCACCCAGGTAAACCGGCTCTGACCTCTGTAAAGGACTGATAGAAAAATGCAGTTCTGTCTCGACATTGCCGCTGTAGCGCCGTCCAGCATCGCACTTTGAGAAGACCATCTTCTCCCCAGTTTTGAGAAAAACAACCTCGTGCGCCTGCGCAGGGACTAAAGGCGCGAAAAGAGCAGAGGCGGGGGCAGCGCATCCGTGGCGAACCGCACGTACACATTTGTGATCTGCGCATGCGTGGGAGCCCCTATATAAGGAGCACACGTGCCCCTCGGCGGGGGCGGCGGCGGCGCGCGCGAGACCACTCCTTCCGTTCCTGCACCCTCAAGGCTCACCCCCCCTCCCCCCGCTTCGGTCCCCAACGGAGCCTGAGGCCACCGAAGACCCTGCGGAAGATCACCGGACTCGAAGTGGTGGTGACAAACTCCTCCTTCTCCTTCTCTTTCTAACTCTCTCTCCCCTATTCTTTTCCTCTCCTCCCTTGCCCTCCCTCCTCCCTCCGTTCTCTTCTCCCCTCCAATAAAAGTGAAAGGTTGTACGTCATCTGACCGATTCCAGCGTCTTAATCTCGTCCTTGGGATCGTATTGAAACCTTCCCCGACATTGGATCAGGACAACCTCCAACAGAGAAACATCGGGGGAAGTCTAACACTGCCATCGGCATTTCCTGGTTAAGAAACAGTTTGGGAAAAGAGTCTGCTCCCCTGCTTACTTTGCTGAAAGTCCAACAAACCCACACTCTGATTTCTGTGCCTCGGGCTGCCTTCCTTTCCCTCTTGACTCTTGAACGGGCTTATCAGGTCAAGTCTTCCCTTTTCCTGATTGTAACTTGATGAAAAGAAGCAAGTCCCTAGCCCATAAGGTAACTCTACTGATGTCAGATCTTTCTAGGAGCAATGTCATCTTTCCAAGTCTTGTACATAGTGGCAGAGGAGTGACAACACGCGTTTTTCCTGCGTCTAATCGAAAACACCTGGGTGAGTCTGGCTGCTATCAGGAAACGCCCCGAATTCCCTCGAGGTTGTCAGCACATCAGCATTCAGGGTAGGAGCACCAGCCATGTCCGTTGCCTTTGGGGATTCACAAAGTCCAAGCCTGCTGGTGAAGGCATTACTCACCGGAGTCGTTCTCCATTGTGGCCATGGCTTCTCCCAGGAACGAAGGGGAAATCTTTGGGTGACAAAGGATGTCAGGACACGCTCGAGAAAGAGAAGATCAGCGCCAATCCCGTCACTTGATCACAGAGAAATAATTGTAGTTCAACAAAATGATTCCAAGAACCCCAAATGTAACCCACAGAACAGCATCCGCCATCCAAAGTCTTTCAGTGGTACTTGTAACTGCTGCAGAGCTGCAGGCTGATGGCCCTGCTGTCCCTGTCGCCGGACTCCAGTTGACAGCAATTGCCAAGGCCCTTTTGAAAGGCTGCATTGCGTGTCACCTTCTCTGAAGAGGACCTGCTGCTTACCTGCTGCTAGCGTTAGCAGCAGAACCCTCTGGCTCTCCAGCCCACACTTTCCCACCTTGTACGCAGGTGGGACCGGCTTTCAGCTGCTACTTTAACGGCTGCCTTTGCCGTGCTCCTTTTCTGTCTCCCTTCCTACCGCATCATTCAGGGTGGGCTTCTTGTCATTCTAGGCTGAGCTCAATGCCTCAGACTGCACTGCCACCCCGCTACTTAACCTATGCTAGGATATGGTAAAGAAAGAAGAGTTAGCAACTAGGAACTCTAGCCGTAGCCCTGGCCAGCCTATAAAGGTGTAACAGCTCAGCCTACGGTTCAGAAGCTATAGACCAGCCTATACTTTTATTCCCTATTTACCTACTCTATGATCTGTCCTGAAAGTCAAATCATAAGTACCTTTGAAAGAGGATGGAAGTTGAGGAGAAGTGGGCAGTAAACAATAAATGGTTGGAAAAATGTAGGCAAGCAAGTAGCAAAGGAAGAAGCCAAGTTATCCCGAAGGCCAGCTCAGCCCAACTGGCTTTTGCTGGCCCGCTTTTCAGGATCCCAAGGCCTGGCCAGGTGAGCTCACAAGCACCGGATGAGTGCCACATCACTGCCCGTTTGTGAAACAGGGCCACACGGGGACGTGTCCCCTCCGAGCCGCACAGCTGCAATGGCCTGGGCATCCTTGGCCTGGTGCTGCCAGCTGGCAACAGACTTTCCAAAATCCTGCTGGAAGGAGCCAGATGTGGGACCTGTGGCTGAGCTGGGGGACAGGGAGCACGCCTGAACCAGCCACAGGACCTGTGGCAAACCAGCCTTCAGATCAGCTCTTCCCAGCAGGACATTGCCCAGGAGTAACTGTGAGGGTTGCTGTTCTCCCTCCGGAAGCACAGCACGCATCAAGCACAGCCAGAGCTGCGCCTGTGCCAGGAAAAGACTTGAAGCAGAGCCGGGGCTGATGGTGACAGCTCCCAGCAGCTGTCCAGGTCAGAGAGATGCAAGTAAGATGGCAGAGAGGGGACACGGACTGATGGTCACTTCTCTTGCAGGAAGAGCATTTAACAGCAGGAGGGAGGCAGGACAAAAGGGCCCATGATGTCCAAAAGCGCATCAAACAACTGGTGCAGTGATGATGAGAGAAGAAGGAGATGAGAAGGAGATGCAGGTGACCCGTCTGGGACAATGCTTGCAAGGTAACATCTGCCCCCCAAACCCAGAGCCAGACAGAGGCAGTGGGAGGTGGTGGAGTGGGGGAGAAAGGTGCCTGGGAGAGGGGAGAGGAGGGGGAGATGGGCGACAGAGATGGGGATGGAGGGGACAAAGTCAGGGCGTTGGCAGTCAGGACGCTTCTGCTGTGCAGGTGCTTGTGATGTCACTGGTGTCTGAGGAGCTGATAGGGCAGGAGCGGGCAGGTGTGAGCAGCCATAAAGGTGACTGCTTAGAAAGGGAAATGCCTGAGCAGAAGAACGTTCCTGCGAGGCCGGGAGCTGTGATCCTGGCGATCAGAAGCATCCCTGAAACATGCAGCTGGGCGCTTTGCAGCACAGCTGGGGACCGAGAATCCAGGCACCTCCAGATCATCTCAGAAGTGAGACTCTGTCTGTTACGTTATTGTTCCCCCTTTGGGCTCACTTTTGGAGTCGGATAGGTTTATCCACCCACCTCTGGGATGGCTGGGTCTCCTCTGGGATCGCTTTGTCCTCCCCTCTGCAATGCTTTGGCCCTTTCTGAAATCTAATGCACTTTATACCAGTATTAGATCTCCATATAAGTAATCCATCATCAGTATATCTGCTGATGTTTGGAGGATAAGTTCCCTCCCTGGTGACAACTTTGTAGTAACCTGGTTGTTGCTGTTCTGTTGCTTATTCCTAAAGGATTGGTTGTTGCTATACGATTGCTTGCTGCTTTTACTGACTGCTGCCATCCTATCGATTGATGCTCTGCCATTGATTGCCGATAGGAATGGGAAGCAGGTCCATGCCCTGGAGCTCCCCAGGACTCCTCCCAGGCATCTGCCCCAGTGTTTTGTCCTGCTGTGGAGGGAGCTGAAGTCCTGGGTAGCAGCCCCAGACTGCACCAGGGGAGATACCTGAAGAGTTTGGTGCATGTCGGAGGCACTCTGGAACTCCTCGCAGGGATTTCCCAGAGTCTTTTGGTTTCCTCTGGAGACAAGTGAATTCCCAGGTAGCCGCCCCAGAATCTTCTAAGGTGGCTACCCAAAGAGCATCGTGCATCTTGGGGGCAGGTCCGTTCCTGTTTTTACTTCAGGACTTTTCCCGTACATCTAACAGAGTGTTTTCATTTTCTTTACACACAGCTAAAGTCCCAGGTAGATGCACCACAATGTTCCTAGTTAGTGGCAGAGTTTTCTTTGTCTTGGAGGCAGGCCATGCCCGATAGCTCCTCAGGAATCCTCAGAGGAATCTCCAGAATGTTTTGGCCTCCCCTGGAGGCAGCTGAATTTAGCAGGTAGCCGTCCCAGACTTTTCCAAGGTAGCTACCCAAGGTGTTTTGTGTATGCTGGAGGCAGGTCTATGCTTGGTAGACCTCTGGGACTCCTCCAAGGCAGCATGGGAGTGTTTTGCCTTTCTGTGGAGCCAGCTGAAGTCCTGGATAGAAGACATATATGATGCCTGTATAGTTACCTGAAAGGTTTTGTTCATGTTGGGGGCAGGTCCGTGCCTGGTAGCTCCCTGGGAATTCTCCCAGTCATCTCTAGGACTGTGTTGGCCTCCCTGGGGACAGCTGAATTTTGCAAGTAGCAGACTCAGACGCTGCAAGGTTGTTAGTTGAGGAGTTTTCTTGAACTTGAAGGCAGGTCCATGCCTGGTAGCTTCCCAGGGACTCCCAAGCAGCTCTGCAATATTTTGGCCTCCCCTGGAGATGGCAGAATTTTGAAGGTAGCAGCCCCAGACTCCCCCACGGAAGTTATGCAAAGAGTTTTGCCTCTGTTGGAGGCAGTTCCATGCCCTGTAGCTCTCTGAGACTCCTCCCAGGCAGCTTTGGAGTGTTTGGACTTTGCCTGGAGACAGCTGAAGTCCTCAGTAACAGTCGCAGCCTCGTCCTAGGTAGTTACCTGAAGAGTTTTCTTCATGTGTGAGGAAGGTCCATTCCCAGAAGGTCCCCGAGACTCCTTCCAGGCATCTCCAATGTCCAATGTTTTGGCTTCGTCTGGAGACAGGTGAATTCCCTGCAGCAGCCCCAGGCTTTTTGAAGGTAGCTACGCAAAGAGCATTGTGTATGTTGGGGGAAGGTCTGTGCTCAGTAGCTGTGCGGGAATTCTCCCAGGCATGTCCAGGATTGTCTTGGCCTCCTCTGGGGAAAGCTGAAGTCCCAGGCAGCAGCCCCAGGCTCCTGCACGGTAGCTACCCGAAGCGTTTTGTCCATGTTGGAGGCAGGTGCAAGCCCGGTAGCTCCCTGGGACTCCTCCCAGGCAGCTGCAGAATTTGTTGGTCTTCCTTGGAGAGAGCTGAATTTCACAGGTAGCAGCCCCTGACTCCTCCAAGGAATCCACTCAAGGGGTGTTTTCACTGTTGAGGGATGGTCCACACCCTGTAGCTTTCTGGGAGTCCTCCCAGGCAGCTTAGGAGTTTTTTGGCCTTCCCTGGATATAGCTGAAGTCTCGGGTAGCAGCCCGAGTCCTCCTGGTTACTTACGCCAAGAGCTTTCTTCATATTGAAGGCAGGTCAATGGTCGATATCTCTCTGGAACTCCTCTCGGGCATCTCCAAGAGTGTTTTGGCTTCATCTGGAGACAGCTGAAGTCATGGGTAGTAGCCCCAAACTCCTCCTAGGCTGCTAATTCAATTGTATGTCCATGTTGGAGGCAGGTCCATGCCTGGCAGCTCCCCAGCATTCCTCCTAGGCATCACCAAGAGTGTGTTCACTTCCTCTGGAGATGGCTGAAGTCTTGGGTAGTAGCCCAGTAACCCTCCTAGGTATTTTGTTGAATAGTCTTGTTCCTGGTGAAGGCAGGTCCGTGTCTGGTAGCTCCCTGTGACTCCACCCAGGTATCTCCAGGATTGTGTTGGCCTGTGCTGGAGAAAGCTGAATTCCCAGGTAGCAGCCCCAGACTCTTCTGCAAGTAGCTACCCAAAGAGCACTGTGTATGCTGGGGGAAGGTCCGTGCCCCGCAGCTCCTTCGGACTCCTCTCAGGCAGCTCCAGAATGTTTTGGCCTCCCCTGCAGGCTGGGGAATTTCGCTGGTAGCAGCCCCAGGCTCCTCCAGGGAACCCACTCGAGGAGTTTTCTCAATGTTGGAGGCAGGTCCATGCTCTGTACCTTGCTGGGACTCCTGCAAAGCAGCCTGAGAGTGTTTTTTCGTTCCCTAGAGATGGCTGAATTTTCTGGGTAGCAGCCACGGACTCCTCCTCAATAGTTACCTGAAAAGTTTTCTTCATGTAGGACTCGGGTGCATGCCTGGTAGCTCCCCGGGACTCCTCCCAGGCATCTGCACAAGTGTTTTGGCCTCCTCTGGAGATGGATGAATTCTCCAGCAGGAGCCTGAGACTCTTCAAAGGTAGCTATGCTACTGAGCATTGTGTATGTTGGAGGCCGGTCATGCTCTGTAGCTCCCCGGGACCTCTCCCAGGCAGCTCCAGAATGTTTTGTCCTTTTCAGGGGATGGATGAATTCCTTGGTTAGCAGCCCTGGACTCTTCCAAGGTTGCTAGCACAGGCGTTTTGTCGATATTGGAGGCATGTCCATGCTTTGTACCTTGCTGGGACTCCTCTCAGGCAGCTTGGGAGTGTTTTGCCGTTCCCTGGACACAGCTGAAGTCTCTGGTTGCAGCCCCCGAGTCCTCCTAGTTAGTTACTTGAAGAGCTTTCTTCACATTGAAGGCAGGTCCATGCCCTGCAGCTCCCCAGGACTCCTCTCCGCCATCTCCAGGAGCACTTTGGTTTCTTCTGGAGACCAGAGAATTCCCTGGTAGCAGCCCCAGACTATTCTAAGGTAGCTACCTGAACAGCAGTGTGTATGCTGGGGGAAAGTCCATGCCCAGTAGCTCCCCAGGAGTCTTCCCAGGCATGTCCTGGATGGTGGTGGACTTGGCAGTGCTAGGTCAATGGTTTGACTTGATGATCTTAAAGGTCTTTTCCAACCTAAACGATTCTATGATTCTCCAGGGGTGTCTTGGCCTCCTCTGGAGAAGGAGGAATTCCCAGGTAGCAACCCCCAACTCCTCCAAGGAAGCTCCCTGAGTCGTTTTGTCAATGTTGGAGGCAGGTCCATGCCTGGTAACTGCCCGATACTCCTCCCAGGCATCTCAGGAGCATTTTGGTTTCCTCTGCAGACAGATGAAGTCCCAGGCAGCAGCCCCAGACTTTTCTAGAGTAGCTACCCGAAGAGCATTGTGTATGTTGGGGGCAGGTCCATGCCTGGTAGCTCTTCTGCACCTCTTGCAGGCAGCTCTGCAATGTTTTGGCCTCCCCTGGAGACCATGGAATTTCACAGGGAGCAGCCCCAGCATCCTCCAGGGAATCCACCCGAGGAGTTTTCTCCATGTTGGAGGCAGGTCCATGCTCTGTACCTTGCAGGTACAGGAGCAGGGATTTGGACTCAATGATCCTTATGGGTCCCTTCCATCTCAAGTTTTTTCTGTGATTCTATGATGTGCAGACAGGTAGGATGCTGAAGAAGTTTTAATTGCATCTAAAATCAATAACTCGTGGATGCAGCTGCACCTACTACCTTCAATTTCTGATGCAGTTTGGAGCATCACCTCTGGTTAAAGTCCTCTAATCCTTGCCCTTATAACACCCTCTAATTTGTCACTTTGAACACTAATAAACGTGGCTGAGGAGGGTGACCTTTTTCCAGGGGTTCAGTGACTTTTCCTCAGGTTTCAGCACACAGTTTGGGAGACAAGCCAGAGCTGCTTTACTCCTTTTAGACGCTCATCAGACATGACCTGAGGTTTGTGAACGTTCCCACACTGCTGCCCAGCTGCACAGAGGCTTTTCTCCGCGGCACTGACATAGCACTTGACCTCGTCTGGTGTGGAAGTCTCGGTCTCATGCCCTTGCCACTGACAAGTGCAGATCATCTTGTGTACTCAGTAGCCCTTGCTTTATGATTCTGTGATTTTTCTGAGGAAGGTTTCTTAGTTCTGCTGCAGGAGATGGGTACAATGCAAATGAAGTAGCTGTGTTTCAGATGCGGTGTTTCTTCAAGGGCACTTCTGGCAGGGGTAGAAAGAGACCATGGTTATCCTGACCCAGTAGATTCTGTGTTCCCTCTTGTGGTTTTTGCTCTGAAGAGGATCAGAAATGATGAAGAAAGAGATGTGTTTCATCATGGATGGCTAGCAGCTAGGCTGTCAGTGTCTTTCTATTGCATTTGCCTTGTCACCACTGACTCAACGAGGAACCGTTTGTTCTTCTTCATGTTGAGACCTAGTGGTTTGACATCTTCTGAGGGGCATGCCATTTTAGGAGTCCTTCCCAAGTAGGGCAGCAGGGTTCGCAGAGCACATGACCTCAGAGGGCCAATGGAGACAACCGATGTCCATTTTCTGTTGGGGTGTAGTTTTTCCTTGTTTACTTCACAGAAGTCCCCATGTTGCTGCACATTCTTTGGATCAAGTTTACCCTACTGCATCATCAGGTGTAGGCATGACTTTTAAAGCTCAGCCAACCCCAACACGTGTCATTCCTCATGCTTTTGCTTTCCATAGCTGCACTCAGAAGAGCTTGGAGAGCATGAAATAAAGGTGGATGCCAGACAGATGCGCCTCCTGAAAGACTCCCACTTTACTCTCCACCCTGGCAGAGACAGGAGGAGCCCTGACCAGCAAGCAGAAGGAGAGGTATGAGGCAAAGCCAGGCTCAAAAGCCCTGTTGCAAGGCATCGCGTGTGCAAAATCACTTTCTGATGCAAAACCAGGCTAGACGCACATAGGAACTGCTCCGCAGTCTGCTCTGACATTAACTGTGAAACTAGCAAGGCTGCTTCTTTTTAGGCATGGCTTGTGCCTCTTTCAGCTCAAAATGACCATGTTGAGCAATGCTGTGCCCTATCGAAGTAGAATGCAGCCGGAGAGGAGTTGGGAAGGGGGATGTGAGCAGCAATAGCGTCCAGGTGAGCAGCAAACCCCAGGTATCTTTCCTGGAAGCAGTCCTGCTCTGGTCACCCTGCGTGGTTAGATGTCTGGTCAAGAGGACAAACCTGGCAGCATTTTCCTTCTGTACCTGGTGTGGTCGCTAGTCAAGCAGTTAGCCTGGCCATTTTCATTATGGTGACATCCTAAATGAATACTTGCAAGGCTCTGAAATAGAAAAAGCCATCCTCCTACCTAATAAGCTAAGTAGTGGTGCACATGCATTCATGATTTCCAAGGAGTCAGGGACTGATAAAGGCAATACCCCATTAGCAGTCAACAGAAAAGGCAAGGCTGCTTCTTTGTAATGATATTTATTTATAATAATAGATTGTTATTTATAATAAAAATCGTCAGCATTATAATAATAATAATTATCCACCTTTAAAATGATAATTATTCACTGTTCATCAACCTATTCCTTTAAATTTGTGGCTGGGCAGAGTGGTTTTGTTTTCAAACAATGCCAGTTTGAAAACTAACATTTCTGGTCAGCTGTAGTTTTCTTGTTGGGTTTTAGGGTTTTGGGGGAGTTTTATTGTGTGTTGGTTTTGTTTTTCCTGAGAAGAGCTGCTTTTGTATTGCTGTGAATTAAGTGGCTGGTTTGCAGCAGTAGAGCACGGAGGAGGAATCTGTATTGTAATAAAAGTGTTTTGGCTGGCAAGACAAAGAGGTCCCAGTTTGGAGAGTCCTTCTGCATCGTTATGAAGGATTACCAAAGCAAGGCAGCAAGGAGTCAACATTAGCAACTTGATGTTACTGTTGCTTAACTCCAGAGCGATTGCTGAGGTTGAGGGGGCTCTGGCCCAGCTCCAAAAAGGTGGGGAAAGTCATGAAATAGTCAAGAGTTAAGGGAGGTGACTTCTCCTGAGAGATGTCGTTTGGTTCTGGCAAAGGGAATCTCTCTTAGCAAGGACGCTCATCCCTTGTGATTGTATCAAATGGAAATGACTCCCAAGTTCCTGCCCTTCCTCCTTAATACAGGAGCACACTTTCGTGCTTTCTTCTGGTCAAATTACTCAAGCCCTTGAGAGAGACTTCCTTCTGTGGCTGATGGCAGAAGGAGATGGGGGAGAAGATGGAGCAGAAGATTCTCGGGAGGACCAAGCTTGGATGCAAGTTACAAAATCTCGGAATACAAAAAGTTTGGCATAAGGGTATGTGCAACGATAACTGCAATGGTATCTTCATCTGCAGTGGTACCTGCCTCTGCAGTTGTATCTGCCTCTGCAGTGGCATTTGCCTCTGCCGTGTAACCTTAATCTGTAATGGTATCTGCAGCTGAAATGGCGTCTCAGATGGTATCTACATCTCCAATGGTAGCTGCAATGGTATCTGCATCTGCAGTGGCACCTGCGTCTGCCTACAAGTTAGTAAATCTTGGAATATAACCTGTACTGCATAATATTCTTGGCTTCTTTTTAGTTATTTATTTTTCTATTTATATTTTGCCTTTTTGGAAGAAAGCAGACATGCACAGGATCATTGTGGATTAAGATAGGAGGCGTCATTTTGACCAGAACTTCAGATTGCCGGAGTTGTTTTCTTTTTTCTTTTTACTTTTGATTTTTGTAATCAGACACACCTGTATGCTCTGGCTGCTCCATTTCCCAGCCCCTGGGGCAGCGGGAGCATGCTGACCAATAGCACTGGCCTGCCCCTGCTTTTACTGTTTTCTGCATTGCCTGGCTCACGCCCGTCCCCCGCTGCTGAGGAAGCGGCGTCTCTGCAAAGAGCAAGGGCAGAGCGTGTTCTGCAGCGGGGTCTGGAGATACAGACGCTGCGGTTGTTGGTGGCTCCTTACCCCCTTCTGCAACAGAGTCGGGACAACTCTAGTCGGGTCCGTGTTGAAGCCGTTTGAGTGTCGGAGGCAATGAAGGGATTTCTTTGGTCCCTCCCCAACAAAGGCAGTGTGGGCTGGGAGTAAGAGTGTTGCAGTGGTCAGGAGGGTGTTTTCTTCCTCACAGAGACAAGCGTGCCTCCTGTACGAGCAGGACCCAACCTGCGAATCCCCAGCAGAAGGTTTCTTGAGCAGCGCTGTGCCCCCTTCCCCCAGCTCTGAGCTCCTGGGCCCCTGGGGAGGCAGGAGGAGGGCAGGGACTGTGAGAGCCGGAGGCAGAGGCCAGGAGAGAGGATGGGGGAGCGGGGTGGAAGGTGACATTGCTGGGGTGCGGTGAGGTCACTTGCGTGGGAGGAAGCTGATTGGTCAGGAGCAGCAGGTGGCAGTGAGGTGCTCAGTGCCTGCCAGTGACAGCGCAGAGAGGAGGGAGCTGGGGGGCAGAGGAGAGGCCGGTTGGGGTGAAAAGGGGCTTTAGAGTGTAACTATAAAAGTTGTAACTATTATACAAAAAACTATTGAAGTAAGGAGCCTTGCAATCTCTCAGCGAAGGACAGTTCCTGATAAGAACAGAAACTTGTCCTAAAAAACAGCTGAAACCAACCCTGCAGTTTGGACAAGAGTCAAGGAGCAACTGAGTCTGTGCAAGAACAAGGGGTTACTAGCGGTGATGAAGTAGAGTCATCAGCCTTCATCCCCACGACCCCCTGCGACCACCACCAGGAGGCACCGCGCAAGCGCAGTTGGGAGGGGTTTATGGAAATGACCTCTGGGGGCTAATTTCAATACGAAGCGGGGACAAGTCATGCATATGTATAGGCGTATTGGGAAACCTTATGTATATGTAACACTTCATTGTATAAATTCAAGACAAGCCACCACGTGTGCGCGCACGACTTTGGTGGGATGACACCCAGTGCTGCCCAGCGCTGAATAAACATACCTACTTTACAACCTTACGGGTTGTGGAGTCTATTCCCGCATGTCAGTTTGGCGAGCCAGGCAGGAGAGTCTCTGCTCGACCGCGGGATCAACTGCAGAGCGGACGCTCCTGGGCGCGCCCCGAGCATCTTCCTCGGAGGAGCCTCCGCTGCCAGCCGCTCACTGTAGGAGCAGACAACAACCTCCTGAAGCCACGGATTAAATGGTATGTTTAACAAGAAGGGTCAGTAAGCTGTACGCTTGGCAGGGGCTGCTGGTAAACCGCGCAGAGACGTCTGGCGTGCAGCATAGTCCCTGTAGGGGAGGAGGGTACCCTGGCCGATAGAGCGGCCAAGGAGATTTGCTGACCAATAGAGCGGCCGCTAGCGATCTTGGGGGTAGATCGAGCAAATCTGAGGTCACCGCGGCATCCCGGTGTCGGGAGCCAGGACGAACCTGCTAATGACTGTATAAGAAGCAGGAGAAGGGTAAGCGGACCTCTCACAAAAAATATTTAAATCTTTGCAGCTGCTGAAGGGATATCAACTGGAGCGATAATTATCTGTTTCATTTACCCAGGTATTGCATATATTATATGTTCGTATTGTATGTATTGTATGTTGAAAATTTGTGCATATGTGTGTTTGAGACACAGCATCGCTGTGAAGTGAGTGAGAGTCCTGATTTGTGGTTCCGTGACTCCACGAGGAGCACGGCCAGAGACGGACAAAGTGCCCGAAACGTTTATAAAATTTGAAAATCTTTTGGTGTAAAATTGGGCTGCCGTGGTGCTTAGCCATTCTCTTAAGTATTGAGGAACTGGCTAATCATCAAAGTGGCAGAAGGAAGAGAGTCACTCCTTCAATGATTTGGGCTTGAACCCTGGGAATATTTAAACGAGGGAGAAAATTGGATAAGATGGGGAAACAAACGCTTTCACTTGGAGGGGGCATATTTAACTCCTGCGGGAGAGAAAGTGGCTCTGGATTGAGAACAGCCTATTCTGGACGCTTTCTCAAATCCCCACATTGGTGAGCAAACAGGGGTAATTCCTTGCTTTGCGTGTGGACTCACTACTAGACTGCATGGCAATTGGCATCCGACCGGAGTACTGTTAAATGTAAATCTTGTGGAAAAGGTGGTATTGTATCTAGCAGGCGGAGGGCAGAGTGCCTCAAGTGCCTTCCCCAAACCCCACTGTTTTGTGATTGGGAAAGAGCCCATCAAAATTCTGAAATAGTGAAGTTTGTGTGTGGAAAGAAACATCTAATCCTGGAAATTTGGGACGTGTGGGAGGGAGACTGGGAGAAAACTGTAGAGATCTGTGAGAAAAGATTTGCGTGGAAGCTGAAACAAAGAACTAGGTTAACAAGAAGTAATATAAGAGACAGGTAGAAAAAGTTAGAGAAATGGGTAACACTCAGGGCGGCATTTTAAAGAAGAGTCCCCTGGGTTGTATATTGGCTCACTGGAAGGACATTGTTGGAACCAGAGGTACAGAGAGCAAGAAAACTCTCATTAAATATTGCAGTAAATGGTGGCCAATCTGTAAATTAGAAGATGGGGCTAAGTGGCCACTTAATGGGTCAATTGATTATAATACCCTCCTACAATTAATGTTGTTTTTAAGGAGAGAAGGAAAGTGGGATGAAGTGTCATATGCAGATATGTTTTTCACCCTCCGAAACCATCCGGAGCGGCAAAGGGACTGTGGAATGGTGTCGCCACAGGACCCTATGGTACTCGCCCTTGAGCGGGAAAATAACAAAGAACTTAAAGGTAAATTGAGACGGTGTTGCTCAGCGTGTAGTATTGGACAAAGGTGTATGAGAATGAATAAAGTCCATCAAGCACCAGAACAAGATCTAACTGATTTGCTTAAGCCTCCCCCTCAATCACAGGAACAGAATGCGGACTCGGACGGGACCTCCACTCCCTCGGATAGTCCTGTATCCTCCCGTACCAGAAAAAAATCTACTCTAACAGCCTTACAAGCACCTCTTTGAGAGGCGGTAGGACCCGACGGCGGGACGATGCTAATAAAGGTACCTTTTTCCACCACCGATCTCGAAGCTTGGAAAAGGGTTGCAAAGGATTACAGGAATGATCCGGTAAGTGTAACTAAACATTTTCAATTTATTGTAAAACAACACAACCCCGATTGGAATGATATACAATTATTATTAGAATTCATGACTGAGACAGAAAAGCAATTGATTTTAAAAACAGCAGAAAATTTGGCTGAAGATCATTATAAGACTACAGGAGGGGATGTAAAAGAGTATTTCCCTCTCCAAGATCCAAAGTGGGATGCGAATAAAACTGTGCATATGGAAAGATTGCAGGCGTATCAGGAGTGGATTTCGAAGGAGATGGAGAGGGCCATCCCCAAAACCATAAATTGGTCAGCATTATATGCAATTAAACAAGGTCCTTCCGAGTCCCCATCTGAATTCCTGGATCGACTGAGAGATGTAATGCGCCGCAGCACACCGCTGGATCCTGGGTCAGAGGTAGGGATACAACAACTACTTTCCCTGTTTTTGGGCCAGTCCACAGGGGATATTAGGCACAAACTCCAGAAATCGCGCCCCACAGAAAGCAGAAACTTGGAAGTGTTACTGGATGAAGCATGGAGAGTGTTTAGTAATAGAGAGGAAAGATACAGACAAGAACGGAAAAGAATGGTGGCGAGTGTTAGGGAAGAGGAAAGAAGGAGACCTAAGCAAGAACTACCCCAACTAGACAGGGATCAACGTGCGTTGTGTAAGAAATTTGGTCATTGGAAAAGGGAATGTCCGAGGAACAAGGAGCGGGGACGAACTCACCAGACGGGAAGAATAATGGCCCATATGAAGGAAAATTGACGGGGACCTGGGGAATCCACCCTAGCGAATCCACTGGTTATGAAGAAGCTAGGGAAGAGACAACAACAAGAGGTAGAATTTCTGGTTGACACAGAGGCGACGTACTCTGTTTTGGATCAGGCCTTGATGCCCCTGGAGGATGATTATATCATGGTAAAAGGAGCAACTGGCCAAAGTGAAAAGGCATATTTTTGTAAGCCTTTGAGATATAAATTAGGAAAACAATGGGGCATCCACAAATTTTTGTATATGCCCAATTCCCCAAAGGCACTGTTGGGAAGAGATTTGTTGGAACAATTGGGTGCAAAAGTCACATTTGAAAAGGGAGAAATTACTCTGGAGGTAAAAGACCAACAGCACATCCAAATACTGAGTCTATCCTTAACTAGTCTTCCCGCAGAAGGAAAAATTAACGAAGAGATTCTAAGCCAGGTATATCCCGGAGTATGGGCCACCGATGTACCTGGAAGGGCAAAGAATGCTTCACCTGTTGAAGTTAAACTTAAAGAAGGCCTGTCGTGGTTTAACCCCAGCCAGCAACTAAGCACCACGCAGCCGCTCACTCACTCCCCACCAGTGGGATGGGGGAGAGAATCAGAAGGGCAAAAGGGAGAAAACTCATCGGTTGAGATAAGAACAGTTTAATAATTGAAGTAAAATAAATTAGAACAGTTAAATAGGCAAAGCAAAAACCGTGCACGCAAACAAAACAAAACAAGGAATTCATTCACTACTTCCCATGGGCAGGCAGGTGTTCAGCCATCTCCAGGAAAGCAGGGCTCCATCACACGTAACAGTTACTTGGGAAGACAAACGCCATCATGCCCAATGTTCCCCCCCTTTCTTCTTCTTCCCCCAGGTTATATACTGGGCATGACGTCATATGGTATGCAATAGCCCTTTGGCCAGTCTGGGTCAGCACTCCCCCTGGCTGTGCCCCCTCCCAGCTTCTTGTGCACCCGGCAGAGCAGGGGAAGCTGAAAAGTCCTTGACCAGTGTGAGCGCCACTTAGCACCTATTTAGCAACAGCTTAGCACTACTTAGCAAGAACCAAAGCATCAGTGTATCATCGACATTGTTCTCATCCTAAACCCAAAACACAGCCCCATACCAGCTACCAAGATGAAAATTAACTCTATCCCAGCTGAAACCAGGACAAGGCCAACAACCGGTAAGAATTAAACAGTATCCCCTGAAGAAGGAGGATAGGGAAGGAATCCAGCCACTGATAGAAAAATTTTTACAATTGGGATTATTAAAAGAATGTGAATCTGATTTTAACACCCCTATATTGCCTGTCCGTAAACCTGACGGATCATACCAGGTGGTTCAGGATCTACGAGCTATAAATAAAATAACCGAAGACCTTTTTCCGGTAGTGGCGAATCCATATACCTTGTTGACTGTATTGACACCTGAACTAACCTGGTTTACTGTTCTAGACCTGAAGGATGCCTTCTTTTGCCTCCCTCTCCATGAAGCCAGTCAGAAAATATTTGCATTTGAATGGGAAAATCCTAAAAGTGGACGTAAGACTCAGCTCACTTGGACGGTGTTGCCACAAGGATTTAAGAACAGCCCTACTATTTTTGGCAGTCAACTTGCAAAAGACTTTGAATCCTGGGAAGCCCCGTCTGAGGAAGGAAAATTGTTACAATATGTGGATGATATCCTGATTGCCACTAAAACAGAGGATGATTGTATGGCCTGGACGGTGAGTCTACTAAATTTCTTGGGGCTCCAAGGGTACCGGGTATCTAAGAAGAAGGCACAAGTAATACAGCGCCAGGTGATTTATCTAGGCTATGAAGTTAGTGCTGGACAAAGGACTTTAGGACAAGCCCGCAAAGAGGCAATATGTCAAACTCAAAGACCGCAAACAGTGAAAGAATTACGGACCTTTCTGGGAATGACTGGGTGGTGCCGACTGTGGATCTATAATTACGGACTGCTCGTTAAACCACTATACGCACTAGCAACCACTGAACAGAAACACCTTGAATGGAACAGAGACACCACACAGGCCTTTGAACTGTTAAAAAAGGCCTTAATGTCGGCCCCAGACTTAGGACTCCCAGATGTGAGTAAGCCGTTTCTTCTTTTCTCCCATGAGAAGCAGGGGATTGCCCTAGGAATATTGGCACAAGATCTGGGCCCATATTGACGAGCAGTTGCCTATTTTTCCAAACAATTGGACGCAACTGCAAAAGGTTGGCCTGGATGCTTGCGAGCAGTCGCGGCCGTAGTACTAAATATACAAGAAGCCCAAAAATTCACCCTGGGCCAGAAAATGGCTGTATTGGTGTCCCATACAATATCAGCAGTATTGGAAGCGAAGGGTGGACACTGGCTTTCTCCACAAAGATTCTTGAGATATCAGGCTATACTGGTAGAACAACATGATGTAGAGATCATAGTTACTAACATTGTCAACCCAGCCTCTTTCCTCAGTGGAAACACAGGAGAACCAGTACACCATGACTGTCTGGAGACCATCGAAGCAACACATGCAAGTGGTCCGGGCTTGAGAGACAGTCTTATAGAAAATGGGGAAAACTGGTTCACGGATGGAAGTAGCTATGTCGTAAGTGGTAAGAGACATGCAGGATATGCCATTACCACCAGTCAAGAAGTAATAGAGTCAAAACCTTTACCCATAAATACCTCTGCACAGAAGGCAGAAATAATTGCTCTGACCCGCGCTTTAGAATTAGCCCAAGGCAAAACTGTGAATATCTATACAGACTCAAAATACGCCTTCGGGGTCGTACACGCGCATGGAGCAATCTGGAAGGAGAGAGGACTATTGAATTCTCAGGGCAAAAATATCAAGCATGCAGAGGAGATCTTGAAACTGCTGGAGGCAGTCCAACTCCCTGAAAAAGTGGCAATTATGCATATTAAGGCACACCAGAAGGTGAGCTCAGAATTAGAAAGAGGAAATAAGCTGGTGGACAGAGAGGCAGAACAGGTAGCTAAAGTGAAAGCAAAAATAGAAGGGGCTCTGGTTCCAGATGGGAGAAATTCTCTAGAAGGTAAGCCAGAATATACCATAGAAGATCAGAAGCTTATCACAGATCTAGAAGGGTCATATAATAAAGAAGGTTGGGCTTCCACCCCACAAGGGAAACTAATCATTCCCTCTTGTCTAACATGGCATCTGGTAAGAGAAGAACATAGAAAAAGGCATTGGGGAACAAAGGCTCTATATAAACATTTAATTAGAGAAATTATAGCTAGAAACCTATATACCACTGTGAAACAGGTGATGCAACAATGCGATCTTTGCCTCAGACTAATTCCAAAAATTCCCCCAAACCAAAAATGGGCCAAATTGGGAAAGGCAATGGGCCTGGGCAACAATGGCAGATTGATTTTACAGAACTCCCAAGAAAAGGGGGGTATCGATATTTATTAGTACTGACTGACACCTTTTCAGGATGGCCAGAAGCATTCCCTACCAGGACAGCCAAGGCTTAGGAGGTAACTAAAATATTATTGCAAGAGATAATACCACGTTTTGGAGTTCCAGCAACCATATCCTCTGACAGAGGACCACATTTTACCTCAAAGGTAGTACAACAAATTAGCCGCCATTTGGGTATAGATTGGCAACTTCACACCCCATATCGCCCTCAGTCGAGTGGCCAAGTAGAAAAAATGAACCACTTAATCAAACAGCAAATTGTGAAATTGGGACAGGAGACTAACTTGGCCTGGCCTCAGTCTCTCCCTTTGGCTCTCTTGCCCATACGAACTAGGCCAAGAGCAAAAGAAGGACTGAGCCCTTTTGAAATCTTAAATGGACGACCCTATGGACTACAGAAAGGAATATCCACACAGGCTGGGGATGAAATTATAACCTCTTACATGGTAGCATTAAGCAAACAACTCATCAAAATTGAGAAACATGTGATCGGGACTCGAAGTAGAGGTTTAGATGGACCTGTACATAACATTCAACCTGGAGATTATGTCTACATAAGGTCTTTTGCAGAAAGAACCTTGGAGCCACAGTGGGAAGGATCTTTCCAGGTGCTCCTTACCTCGCGCAAGTACAGCAAAGAAAGCTTACCTTGTCACGACGCTGATTGTAAGGCTAATAGGAAGACTGGGGGCATGAGAGAGTAATACCTTTTTGCAGCTACATGACAAAATTGCTAGTGCCATAAATTGGTCTGACTGCTGGATTTGCTCACACTTGCCCACAAATGCAAGACATGGCCACCCCGTGGTCACTACCATTTTTCCCAATTTTTCGGAGATAGCTAATGCCTTTAACAATATATTCCTCCCCAAGCACACAGAGATACCAAAAAGGAATCTCGAATGGCAGATAGATTTAAGCCTACTCTGGAACGAGACTGAAGGAGTACCTTGTGTCCAGAGGTGCTACCTAGAAAACACCACCCAGAATACGGGAGGGAATAGCACAGACAGACATTGTGGAATTTCGAGTTTTGTTGGGGCCTACTCCAATTGCACTAGTTACATCAAGTATGGAGGTGCAAATATGTGGAACAGCAAACAGCCTCGGAGAAACACCAGCAATATCCCCAAAGGCTGGCCAGCTCCTGTAGGTCAGGGATGGTATTGGATCTGTGGAAAGTAGGGATATAAGGTATTGACTTTAGGGTGAAAGGGCCAATGTGCTGTAGGGACTATAGTTCCTAACGTTACTATTGCACAAGACGTAACCAGTTTACGCACACTTGGCCTATTACGAACCTATATGAAACCTGTAACCCATCCAATCAAGAGAAAACTAAACCCTTTAATAACGAGGCCAACCAGGTTTCATAGCTTTGCGAGGTGGTTTCTTCCATGGTTAGGAGTTAGTGAATTAGAAAAGGCCTTAGTTAACATTTAAGCTACAATGGAAATTATTAATAATGCTACAGCTGATGCACTCACGGCTCTACAGAAAGAAATTTCTTCCTTAAAACAAGTAACACTTCAAAACAGGCTAGGGCTGGATTTGCTTTTTGCTAAAGAAGGAGGTTTGTGTACGGTTATTGGTGAACATTGCTGTACCTATGTTAACCAAGACAAGAGGACTGAAAAAGATTTATCTCAAATTTGGGAAAAAACCAAAATCTTGCATGAAGTGGCCCAAGATAACACATCTTGGGGATTTAGTGACTTAATAGAAAAATTAACATCTTGGTTACCAAACTTGGCATGGTTAAAACAATTGTTTATTATGACAATTATAGTTGTAATTCTGTCTATGGCTCTGTGTGTAATAATTTGGTGTGCTTGGTGGCATTTCCAGAGCACAGGGCATTCCTACAGCGAATGGAAGAAGAACCAACTTCAATGAAAACTTGAATCTAACAAATATTTTGAGAAGATGTTAGATAAAGAAACATTATATTAAAATAAGATACAGCAAAAGAATTTACTAACTGTATAGAAAAGGGGGGACTGAAAAGGGGCTTTAGAGTGTAACTATAAAAGTTTAACTATTGTACAAAATGATTGAAGTAAGGAGTCTTGTAATATCTCAGCAAAAGACAGTTCCTGATAAGAACAGAAACTTGTCCTAAAAACCAGCTGAAACCGATCCTGCAGTTTGGACAAGAGTCAAGGAGCAACTGAGTCTGCGCAAGAACAAGGGGTTACTAGTGGTGATGAAGAAAGAGTCATCAGCCTTCATACCCACAACCCCCTGCGACGACCACCAGGAGGCACTGCGCAAGTGCAGTTGGGAGGGGTTTATGGAAACGACCTCTTGGAGCTAATTTTAATACAAAGCGGGGACAGGTCATGCATATGTATAGGCATATTGGGAAACCTTATGTATATGTAATACTGTGTCGTATAAATCCAGGACAAGCCACCACGTGTGCGCGCACGACTTTGGCAGGATGACCCCCCCGTGCTGCCCAGCACTAAATAAACATACCTACTTTACAACCTTACGGGTTGTGGAGTCTCTTTCCGCACATCAACAGGCAGGGACAGGCAATGGGCACTTCCATGACAGAGCTGGCCTCCATAACAGCATTTCCAAAAAGAAAGGTGATCTCCTCAGGGCAGTGCCTGGAGGCTTACGTCTTCTTCCAAAGCTGCTGTCAAGAATAAGCTCAAGACAGTGCCCTGGTGAGGAAAACACCAGTGAACATCCAAAATGTGTGAGTGTGCAGGGCTGGGGCACACAGCAGTGTCCTGACACAGCCAGGCCTCCAGGGACAGACTTGTAAGACCAGCAGAGCAGAGTCTGGTCTGTGCCCGTGTTTGCCTGACACCCTGGCCAAGGTGCCCCAGGGCAATGGCCACAGACCAGCCCCTTGCAACCACCATTCCCAGCACTGGCCTCTCACTCCAGCTCGGAGAGGTTCTTTATGGAGGGACACCGAATGACTAGGTCAGAAGTCCATGTTTGCACTGTACGGAGGCGGCTTCAGCATGCACACCGTGTGCCTGTAGGGAGATGAACCCGAGGGAGCCCAAATGCCATCAGCTGTTCCCAGAGGTGCCATGAAGGCCAGCGGGACAGACAGTGCCTCGAGGTCACTTCACTTTGAGAGTAACGTTCCCTGGGAAACCACCTGAATGCAGCACTGGGATGTGCTTCTGTGAACCGAGGCCCCTGTGTCCATTCCTCATGACGAGGGGCATCTCAGACATGCATGGAGCAGGGCAATGCACTGCAGGGCTGAGGTGCCTCCCAGCCTCTGGCAGTGGCAGCAGGAGGCCAGAGAGTCATTGTGCCTGCTGCAGTGCCCTGCCTCCGCACGTGCAAGGGAAGGACTCGTGCCTCTGAACACCCCTGTGTGTAGGAGGAGTGCATGAGGCCAGCTCAGATATGGACACCTCACAGGGCCCTGCCCTTTCTGTCTGTGACTCCAGGAACAAACCCCACTGGCCCAGGGAGATTCATCTCACCCGCCTCGGACAGGCTCATTGCAAATGCTCCTGTCTGCCACGTCACCATTTCTGGATTGTGCCCTCAAAGGTGTCAGAGCCATCAGAGAGGTTCTGGGGTCCTTGGAAAAGGCAGACACCAAACCCTTCTTCCAGAAGTGCAAGAAGGAGGATTGGGAGAGTTACAGGCTGGTCAACGTCACCTCAGTCCCTGGGAAGGGGATGGGCCAAATACTGCTGCAGCCATTTCCAGGTACTTGTAGGACAAGAAAGGCATTGCTGAACGTGTGTGGGTAGGGGAAAGAAGGGGATGTTTTGTTCCTGGAGCTTAGCAAGGGTTTTGACATGGTTTCCCATAGTCTCTTTATAGCCAGATTGGTGGTATCTGGATTGAAGAAGTGGGTGATGTAGTGGGTGGGAAGGTGGTTGGTGGATCCACCCCAAATGTCAGCCGTGGTAGAGTCCTGCTGGTGGCCACTTCCTAGTGGCATCCCTCAGTGCAAGCACTGGGGCCAACACTCTTGAGTGTCTTCATTAACTGCCTGGATCATGTGCCCGAGTGCCTTTTCAGCTCCTTTGTGGATGATGCCAAACTGGGCAGGCCCGTTCCGCAATCTCATCTTGTTCACCATGCCTTGAGCAGGATAGCTGGACAAGGTGATGCTCAGGCATCTCTTCCAAGCTGAGTTATTCTAGGATTCAATGACTCTTTTCCTTGGAGAGCTTTTTGAAGACAGAAGAGACAGAAGAGGAAGGAAAAAAAAGAGAGGCAGAAGTAGAGATATTAAATGCACCAGTATAAATACAGCAGGTCCTCTGAGGAACATTTCTCTACTCAAACCGTTGGTAGGAAATCTATTAAATTTGATGAAACAACCTTACTTTTATCTGCTCACGTACTGGGCCAGAAGGAGGGTGATGGCTGGGTACGGTATCATGTGGTCAATTTTGTCTCGGGAACTCATAATCCATTAGGAAGCCTATGGCTGTGAAGGGGGCTGTGAGGTCACTTCTGCCTCTGGAGGTGAGAGGCCAACAGCAGGAATGTGTCTGGGAAAGACACTGTGAGGTCACTTCTTCCTGAAACAGCCGATAGGTCAGCCCTTGACTCATGGCTGGGATATGTGCTTCTAAACTCACCTCTGCCAGTGTCTCTGACAGGCCAGCAGAAGGCACCTGGTTGGCACATTGGCTGGGAGACCCCCTCTGCCAAAGGACAGAGGTTTCCCAGATGGTGGAACTTTCCTTGGATGTAGGAAAGAGCAGGAGAGAGAAACAGTGCCACACAGTGCAGCTGGGCTGGTGGAGATTGGACATGAGGAGGAAGAAATGTCACTCAGAGGGTAGTGCTGTGGTACATGAAGTCCTTCAGAAGGAGTATGAGGTCAGTCCATCTCCTTGTGTTTGAAGGAACAGAGTGTGAGGGTGGACAGCCGTCGGTGAGTGTATGGAAATGCCAGGGTGAGAGCAAGGTGAGGAAGCGAGATGGGTGTCTGCAGCCTGCAGGGCAAAAGAAGCAGCTGTGGGACAGCGTAGGACAAGCTGTGGTGGAGATGGCAAAAAGCACTGGCAAGGCTGGAAGTCGCCAAGAGAACCCAAGGCTGTTCCCTTTAACTATGGCAATCGTCCCTGGCCACCAAGGCCTATGAGGAGACATGTTGTCCTGAGGCAGTGGGGGGTCCTCATTGCCTCCTTGCACACCCCCAGTAAGGCTGGGAGCTGTCATAGCCTTGTCCTGCACTCAGCATCACCCCCCCCACACACATCCCACTGCCCCAGGAAGAGCCCTGAGCAATGCGTGAGGGACAGGACCTGCCTTCCCCGGGGCTGAGGGTCAGAGCTTGGCCTTGCTGCTTCATAAAACAAAGCCAGGGTTTTCTCAGCAGCTGAGCTGCCTGCACATTCCCTTTGCCTGCCTGCAATCAGCGCCTCCAATTCTCTGCTCCAACGAGTCCCTGGGGAGGCTTTGCCAGTAATGGCCCTCAGTGGGGCTTATGACTACTTCAAGGTACTTTGGGTTTTGCTTTTGATGCTGACTCTTGGAGAGGTTTGTGCAATCTCCTCTCAGCGCCTGAGGTTCAAGGACTTGGCATCAAATACACCACAGGGCTTTCTAAAATAAAGCAAGCCCTAACGAGCCATGTCTCTTCCTGTAATTTTCTTCTAGTCTTGTACAGTTTATTAGAGAGGGTTTCCTAGTGTAGTTATGGAGAAAGACTTCAAAGAATTTCCAATAAAAATGAATTTTTATTTTCAAGGGTGTAGTTTATTACTTTTCAGTGTAGAGAAGAGGTGATAGCAGAATTATCGGATTGATATTGATGCAGGGTCTCTCCTCAGGAAGTCTGGACTGGCAGGAGAAGCTGTCCCTTGAGGTCTGACACAGCATGGACAACTTGCTCCTCACCTCCCCAACCCCACCATTTCTCTCATCAGCCACCTGGGACTTATATCCTTACATCAGACTTCTCCTCTGCAGTCTGCAGCTGGATGTTACAGCTCCTTTGCAGCAGCCCCCACCTGCTTTCCTCAGAGACCTGGCTGCACAAAGGCAAAGAGGGATTTTTTTCTTATTTTGGAACAAGTCAAATAAAACTGATAAGATTCACCATTACAGTAAAACACACTCCTCAACTGTATGCCAAGTACAAGCTGCCACCAATGAGGTTCACCTTCCACAAGGGATAACTGTGCAAGAAATCTTTTACACAGAAAGCAAATGACAAAATAAAGACAATTAAAGCATTGGCTAAAGACAGAATTAGACAGACTACTGAAAGACAGGCAAGCTTTTAACTCCCTGGTGCTCAAAGCAGCTACTGGATTGTTGAGAGGTATCTGGCTGATCCAAGAGTAACGGGAAGGGAAATCTAGAGAGCAATTGCAAGTGGTTATGTGCAGACAGGCTGCTGGAAAGGTGCCTATCAGACATGGTCAGTTTAGTTAGGACAGGTGGAAATAGGTGAAAGATGAGGGAGATGAAATGCACGGCCTAACAGAGAGAGTACTGACAATGCAAATATAGTGGAAGGTCAACAGTTCTCCTCTTGCGATTAATGTACATCCTGAAAACCCCTCAGTTTGATCTCACTGGAAAACACTGACTTTTTATTAACAGTATTCAAGTGTTTCAGCTGATGAGGTCATGCTCATACTTTTAAGTGCGTGTAAAAATTTCTCAGGTTGTCAGGCAGCGCTCCACTGCCTGACCATAAGTACCCAGTGCTACCTCTGGAGTGTCTCTGAAGTGCCCAGAGCCTGGGCCTGGCAGTGTCACAGAGGAGACACTCGGAAGCTGCAGCTGGAGCCTGTGTCCCTGTAACTGCATCCCACCCCAATTTTAGGACCACTTTCCTTTGCAAACAAAGGCAGTACACAAAATCCCCCAGAGATCAGTACATTAAAACAAGAGAAAACAAAGCAAGGAGAACAACATCAACAATTTTTGAGTCTTAAAGTTGTAATAGGACATCTTCTTCACTCTACATCTTTCATTCTGTTTCTTTGTTGCTTCATTTTTTGGAAATGGTCTCAACATTTCCATCATCCTGAGGCCTACAGCATTAAGACAGATAATTTTTGTGGCTTGCACAGAGCCCACGGCCCCAAAACACTCCCTGCCCTGGACTGTCCATGCCACCTCTAACTCTTGGCACAGAGTGAGTCACGCTCGGAGGTGTTGACCACTCTTGCCTGATGGAGGAAAGCAGGGTACAAAGCGTCAGTGAAACTTTTGGATGGCCAAATTTGCACAATTCTCATCAAATCTGTGTTATCTGTCTTTCTATGTGAGTCTATGGAAAAACCTGTATTTATGGATAGGTGTGTCCAGTTACTCAGCAAAATACCTTTCCTACCAGCACTCTCAAGGGAGAATCTTCGTTCTGAGGAATTACTCTATTGGTACTGGCTTTGTCTCTCCGTGCCCTGCCCCACTGGGCACTGGGACCAGCGTTCCCTCAGCTGCCTTCCTTGTGCTGACAACACATTTAGAGAAGCCCTTCTGGCTGCCCTCCCCACGCATGGCCATTTCCAGCCACTGCTGAGCTTTGGCTTTGCTGGCTCCATCCCTGCACCCACATGCCAGGGGTCTCTGCCCCCTGGGCAGCCCATTCCCCTCCAGCCTCCCTTCACTTCCTTCACGACTGTGACCTCCTAAGTCAGGAGGCTCCCTGTTCATCCACGCTGACCTCTTGCCAGGCCCTGCTTGACTCCCTGCATCAGACTGGCTTCTTCCTGGGCTTTGAGGACGTTGCCCTTGAAGATCCAGGAGGGACTCTCAGCCCCTTTTCCTCCAGGACAGTCCAAGCAGATCCTCAGCTAACAGAAATCAGTTCCCCTGCAGTCCTGCACTGTCATTCTGCACTTTGTCCTACTTCTCCACCATCCCATGGTCATTGCAGCCATGGCTGCCCTCATCCTTCCCAGCCCCAGCCAGATCCACCTTGTCTGTCAGTAAGAGACCAGCCCTAGGGAGCTCATCGAGTGTCTGTGTCAAAATGTTGTCTTCCATGCCCTCCCGGAATCTCCTGGGTTGCTTGTGCCCAGCCCTGTTGCCCTCCCAGCAGATCATGGAGTGGTTGAACTTGCCACGTAAACGAGGACCTGTGACCACGATGCTTCCTCCAAGGCCAGGCTCTGTGCACGCCAACCTCCCCTTTGCACAGAGCTCACCTCCACCTGCTCACCCGCCTACCTGCCTTCCTGAGGAGCCCTTGCCATCCATGGCTGCCCTCCCACCACTCCAGCTGTCCCAGCAGGGCTCTGCAGTCCCTGGGGGGGAGCACGCTGCTGCCTGCCCAGCAGAAACACCAGCGCTGGGGAGGGGAGAGGAGAGGCAGGTGAAGGGGAAGGGTTCTGGGAGGCTGGCTGGGAGGTTACTACTGTTGCCAGAAGAGGATGCTGCAAAGAGAGGCATCGTAGCTGGGAGGTGGCTTTTGAAGTCACTTCTTTGGGAAGAACCCAGTTGGCCAGGTGCTGAGGCAGGCCCAGGGATGTCACCTGGAGTGTCGGAAAACCCCCGCAGCAGTGCTGAGAGCTTGGGAGAGGGCAGATGCAGAGCAAGGTGAAGATGACATGGCTGGGGGGTGGATTGTGATGCCATTTCTCTCACAGATGACAGCTCAGGCAGGGGAAAGTGGTAGAGGCAGGCAAAGCCAACATGGTTGGGCTGTTGCTTGTGAGGTCACCTCATGACAACAATGTGATTGGCCAGGAGCAGGCAGGTGTCATGAGGTCATCAAGGACACCAGATGGGAAGGCTGCAGGCAGATGACTGGGTCCCTGGTCAGGCCCTGCCCTGGGGTGAAGGCACCTGTACATGACATGGGAACCTATGGGACACGGCATGAGAAATTGCGGGATGTGACAGAGAACAGCATGAGAAGGGACCAGAAGTATGGGCAGCACCGTGTGTCCCGGCTGGGTCTCGCAGGTGGCTGCAGACGGGAGAAGTGGCCAAACTGCACAGAGGGGAGCACTGGGGACCTTCCTGGCAGTCAAGTCTTGCAAGGCCATCAGTGGCTGGGGAAGCCATCAGTGCCGCCATTGAAGTCCCAGAGGACCTAGGCAATGGTATCCAAACTACCAGATTTGGGTACAAATGGAGAAAACCTGAGACCATTGGGGAAAAAGAAATTGCTGAGGGTTACGAATTGGAGAGGAGACTTGGGCAGAGAGAGGGAGGGGTGAAGGTGGATCATGGAAGAAGCAGCCTGTGGAAGAGTAGGGAGGAGGAGGATTCTCGGGGCCAGGTGCCCACGGGGAGGTGGCTGGTCAGTGGTGGTCTGGCCAAACCCTGTGCCTGATCACCGTGGTCTGTCCTGCTTATTATACTGGTTTGAGTTGGGGTAGAGTTATCTTGATAGTAGTTTGTATGGTGCTGTGGTTTAGATTTGTGATGAAGAGAGTGTTAATAACACACCAGTGTTTTTGTCATTGCTGAGCAGTCCTTGCACAGCGCCAAGGCCTTTTCTGCTTCTCATGTTGCCCTGCCAGCGTGTAGGGTGGGGGTGCACAAGACGTTTGGAGGGACACAGCTGGGACAGCTGACCCCAACTAACCAAAAGGATATCCCACACCACAGGACATCACGCTGAGCAATAAAAGCTGTGGGAAGAAGGAGGAAGTGGGGATGTTTGCAGTGATGGCATTTGTCTTCCCAAGTAACTGTTAGGAGTGATGAAGCCCTACTTTCCTTTAAATGGCTAAATATCTACCTGCTGGTGGGAAGCAGTGAATGAATTCCTTATTTTGCTTTGCTTGCATATGCATCTTTTGATTACCTATTAAACTATCTTTATGTCAATGCGTGAGTTGTCTGCCTTTTACCTTTCGTGGGCTCACTGGTGTGTGTGTGCGTGTGTTTGGGCGTGATTGTATGTACATGCTTTGCTGGCCAAGTGGGGCTAGCAGGGAGGAGGAGGACCCCAGGATCTGGAGAGACCCAGGGTTGGAACTACCAAGCGGGTAATATCTGTGAGTCTGGGCAGACCTAAGCCCAGGCCCACACTGGAGGGACTGCGGGGGTGTGTGAGCCTGCGGGTGAGTTCTGCTGGGAATGCACAGACCACTCGTGCAACCTTCACACCAGATCAGCCTGAGAGGGGGGACGGGATGGGGCCAGTTGTGTTGCTCATGATTGTGTAAGTAAGTGCTGCTAGTGGTGTGGTGGCTGTCAAGGCGCTGTGGCCTGTTGGAGTTGGTCTGTGTAGGGTTGGCTGTGTCCATCTGTGTTTCCTTGCAGATGCCTGGATTTAGTGCTTTCCCTCTGGTTGACTCCACCTCGGGCGATCTCTCACTTTGTGGGGCTCCAGTCAGTGACCACCCCAGGCACACGTGGTCCATGCACGTGTCGCGGGCTCTCCAGGCAGCTCCAGATTCCACTCGTGGAGGATGTCCTCTGCCCTGTCACGCATTGGGACAGCATGGTACGGCAGTATCTCAGTGACCATTCACCATCTCCACCATCAATACAGAGCAAGGGATGTGTCCTAAAGCCAACCCTTGTTCTCTAACAGCCACCAAGGTGACAGCAAGCTTTTTACTCAGGCCCTTTTGAGGCGAAATTCCCAGGCCTGTTGTTGACATCAGCTTTGGAAGAACAGCCAAATCTTCAGGAACTACATCGGGGAGAAATGTTATTTTACTACAGAGATGCTATGAGAGAGGTGGCTCTGACACATTTATACAGGTTTCAGTGATAGAAAGAGATGAGTTCGTTTCTCAGGAGAGTGAGCTGAATACAAATGATTATGTAGGAATGTAACAAGCATAAATCACAGAACAGGCACTGCTAACAATAAGAAAGGATAAATCAATAAACAAAGTAGAGGCCTGCATTGGGTTACATTAGATTTCATTTGTGGAGAGTGATGGAAACATTATCAATATTGACAAACATCCATGAAATCAGTTTCCTAATGGACTCCTTGAGTTCCTGGTTCCTCATGCTGTAGATGAGGGGGTTCACTGCTGGAGGCACCACTGAGTACAGAACTGCCACCACCACGTCCAAGGATGGGGACGAGATGGAAGGGGGCTTCAGGCAGGCAACCATGATAGTGCTGATAAAGAGGGAGACCACAGCCAGGTGAGGGAGGCACGTGGAAAAGGCTTTGTGCCTTCCCTGCTCAGAGAGGATCCTCAGCACAGCCCTGAAGATCTGCACATAAGACAGCACGATGACAACAAAACATCCCAACACTAAACAGACACTAACCACAAGTATCGCAAAGTCCCTGAGGTAGGAGTGTGAGCAGGAGAGCTTGAGGATGTGGGGGATTTCACAGAAGAACTGGTCCACAGCATTGCCTTGGCAGAGGGGGATTGTCAATGTATGGGCTGTGTTCAGCACAGCAGTGAGAAACCCACTGCCCCAGGCAGCTGCTGCCATGTGGACACAAGCTCTGCTGCCCAGGAGGGTCCTGTAGTGCAGGGGTATACAGATGGCAATGTAGCGGTCATAGGCCATGATGGTGAGAAGATACAATTCTGCTGACATCAAGAAGGCAAACAGAAAGACTTGGGCAGCACATCCTGCATAGGAAATGGCCCTGGTGTTCCAAAGGGAATTGGCCATGGCTTTGGGGACAGTGGTGGAGATGGAGCCCAGGTCAAGAACAGAGAGGTTGAAGAGGAAGAAGTACATGGGGGTGTGGAGGTGGTGGTCACAGACTACAGCGGTGATGATGAGGCCATTGCCCAGGAGGGCAGCCAGGTAGATGCCCAGGAATATCCAGAAGTTCAAGAGCTGCAGCTCCTGTGTGTCTACAAATGCCAGGAGTAGAAACTGGGTGATGGAGCTGCCATTGGACATCTGCTGCCTCTGGACATGGGGACCTGGCCAAGGAGGACAAGGCAGTGACAAGTTACAGTAGACTTTTAAGAGAACAACCTTATTCACTTTCATAGAAACACTTCCCCCCCTTCCCCCACCTGCCTCTCCCATTTCAGGAAGACCTTGAGCAGGTCCCTTGCAATAGCTTGGCCTGGTGCTGGCTGAGGGTGCCACTGGGAGCAGGGGGCTCTGCAGGAGTCAGTCCTGCCCTATAGAAAGAGGTAAATAGGAACACAGAGCTATCTCAGATTGAAGGCAGTTGTGATATGAAAAAGCTTTCCAGCATTGTCACGTCCAATTTTCCCAACTGCAGAGCACCACTGTGGGGATTTTGTTTCGTTCATTTTGTTATCGTTTCCTCACCACACCCGAGGAGTCTTCTCAAGGCAGAAATCCTTGGAGTTTCTGCAACACTCCAAGAAAAACCTTGTGGGTCCAGAGTGGCAAAAGGGACCGTCCCTTAGTGCAGGATGAGGAGAACCAGTCTGTCCATCAGTCCTGGTCTCAGCTGCCCTGTGCTGGCACCTCTTTCAACCGGAGCGTGATCGCACTCATATATTCCCTGAGAAGAAATGAGACACTGCAGAGAGCAGGGGAATCTCATTTCCAAATGCAGGTCTCCAAACCCTTCGTCCTGTCTCATTGCACGTGAGGAGGATCTCAGCACTGCCCTCCCAGCTAGGGACACACAGGGCTCGTTACAGCTGCCTGCATACACGGTTCAGCAGCATTTCCATACCCTTAGCATTGAGGTGTCTTCTCCACGGGGCTGCTAGATAACACAGAGAGGCCATCAGAGAGATGTGCCCTTCTGGAGGGCAGCCTGCAGCTGAGCAGGACCCACCCCCACCCTCCCAGGGAAGCAGCTGAATGTCATAAAGATGGGGTGTCCTGAAGGAAGGGTAAGCTCACTCCCAGCCCCATACACTGCACTGCCCAGAGCCCCAGTATTAGGAGGGGACGTGGATGCTCTTCCTCCATGGATCCATCTGCACGAGAGAACATGCAGCATTGCTGTCTGAGCTGCACCTTAATCCTCGCCTGCCACACCAGTGATTGCAAGGGGAAGAACAAGGACAGCAGGGACAAGAGGGGAAAATGCCAAAGTACTCCTGCCAAGGGAGTCAGGACAGGGAGACGCAGTCAGACACTTGAGGGTTTCTCCTCTTCTGTGGTTGGGCTACTGGGAAGGAAGCTCATGATCAAGTCCCTGTGACATCAAGGGTGGGAGTATCTGCTGGGTGGGAGAGGAGACTGGGGGTTGCTCTGGGGAAGGTGTCTGCACCACAGCGAATGGCAGGGAGACGCTGAATCCCCCCTCCCATGGCATTTCTGGTAGAAGCTCCCTCTCACTCCCTGCCCATGCCTCCGCTGTCTGGAGCTCTCCCTGCCAGAGGCTGTTTCCTCATCCCCATGCCTCAGTGCTCACAGAGCACATCCCACCCACTGTGTGCTCAACACTGCCCTGCAGAGACTTCCTGGCAGTAGGGCACTGCCCAGACACAGCTCTGTGTGTGCAGAACCTAAGCAGCAGCTGAGGAAAGTTCTAATGAGAACTGGGGTCTCAGTGCCTTCTCCAGAGTGGAGACAAAAATTCCCATCTCCTAATGCCCACCCAGCCAAACATGAGGAGAAAACTCAAAGCACAAACTTGGTCCCTTTCATGCAACCACACCCTGACCTTCCTCTTGAGAAGTCCCCTCAGAAATGTCCTGGCATGATCTGGAGCTGTGAGAGACCCTGACCCATGCAGCACCCTGCCCTGCCCTGCTGGGGCTTGCTCCTTCCACCCACAGCTTCCCACAGTCCCAGGGGGAGCACCCCAGGCAGGCTGGGCACTGACCCTGGCAGGCAGCAGAGTCCCTGCCCCGGCACACAGCCCCCTGGGGCACAAGGGACACTGCTCAGAAGAACAGCCCTGGACACCCTGCCTGCATGCCTGGCTTCACACCCCTGCAGCCATCTCCAGGAGAGTCGTGATGCCCTGTCCCTCTGACGGTGCAGCAGGAAAGCCCTGCTCTGGAGCATGACCTCTTCCTCCAAACCAGAAAAACCAGGAGAGCCATCCTGACAGGTCCTATCTGCTGTGGCATGTGCCAGGTCTCGGAGACACTTGCAGGAACCCACCTGTATTGCCCTGCAGCCAGAGACTTACCGTGTCAAGGGCTGTGAGGATCTCTCCCACAATGAGGTCTCACCTGTCCTCCCATGAGAGACTGCCTTTAACCTCCCTGTTACTTATCTCCTCACCCCTCGCTGCCTGCAGGCAGTGCCCTCAGCCCTGCTGCCCTTTGCAGAGGAGCTGCTCCTGGGCAGAGCTGTCTCTCTGCAGTGCTGCCCACTTGCCAGCAGCTCCCTCCATCCCAGGAGCCCAGCGCAGCTCAGCAGCAGAGGCCCAGCCCAAGGCACCACTTTCTCTGCCCCTCTGGGCTCCCTCCAGGTGTCCCTGGGCTCCTGGGAAACCTGCTGTGAAACAGACTGAAGTAATAACTTGTGGTCCCTCTCCCACCTCTGGAGAGATCCTTCTTTCCAGCAGAGTCATTTCTCCTATCAGAGAGAGAATTGGGCATGAGAATCAACTTTCCTTACTTCTGGTATGGGACAGGAAACCTGGACAGTGAGCGAGCTCCTTTAGCCCTGCTGAGGGAAGGGATTCAGCTGAGTCAATTGAGGCTTCTCATCCTTTGTTTGTAGTCCTGGGGCTGGAAGGGACCTCATCTCTCACCTATGGCTGCACAAACCCACAGGAGGTGGGATTCCTCTTGCCTCCGTTCAGGTGGACACAAAATAGGAACCTGGTGCCTGGGAGCTTCTTGCCTCAGCTCCCGTGGTAATTGCTGGGGATGGAGGGAAGGAGTGAGCTGTTCAGACTCAAACACCTGGTGACATGTGGGATGTCAGAGGTGGTCCAAGATATGTGCAGGTAACTGCAAGCTGTAATGCAGCGGTTCACAGAGAGGGCAGTATCTGGAGGCATCATCCTTGAGCTTAGTGGGGACTTCCTTTGGCCAACAGCAGGTGCCCCTGTTTAGGACATCTGAACTTCTCCCTGCTCCTTATGTTCAGGGCAGCCCATTGAGGTAGTCAGGGGGGCACATTGCCATAGCCATCAGCCATCTTCTCCATCAGCTGCATATAGTAGATCACCATTGACTGTAATGGCAGAAGTCTCATGGACATCCCTACGTTGCCGTTAGGACAGCTACTCAATGGCCAAATACAGGCCCGTAGTGCTATGCGAGATGCCAGGGCTGCCCAGCACAACTGCGTGTTTGACACCGTTTGACTCTTTTTCCCACAGCATTCTCCTGGAGAAGTTGGCTGGTCATGGCTTGGATGGGTGTACTCTCTGCTGAGTAAAAAACTGTCTGGATGGCTAGGCCCAAAGAGTGGTGGTGAATGGAGTTCAATCCACTTTGTGGCTGGTCACGAGTGGTGTTCCCCAGGGCTCAGTATTGGGACCAGTTCTGATTAATACCTTTATCAATGATCTGGATGAGGGGATTCAGTGCACCCTTAGTAAGTTGGCAGGCAACACTAAGTTGGGAAGAAGTGTTGATCTGCTGGAGGGTAGGAAGGCCCTATAGAGGGATCTAGACAGGTTGGATCGATGGGCTGAGGCCAGCGGAATGAGATTCAACAAGGCTCAGTGCTGAGTCCTGCACTTCGGTCACAACAACCCCATGCAATGCTACAGGCTGGGGAAGGAGTGGCTGGAGAGCTGCCTGGCGGAAAAGGACCTGGGGGTGTTGGTCGACAGCCAGCTGAATGTGAGCCGGCCGAGTGCCCAGGTGGCCAAAAAGGCCAATAGCATCCTGGCTTGTATCAGGAATAGTGTGGCCAGCAGGACCAGGGAAGTGCTCATCCCCCCGTACTCAGCATCTTTGAGGCCGCACCTCAAATCCTGTGTTCAGTTTTGGCCCCCTTACTACAAGCAAGACATTGAGGTGTTGGAGCGTGTCCAAAGAAGGGCAACAAGGCTGGTGAAGGGTCTAGAGAACAGGTCTTACGGCTGAGGGAACTGGGGTTGTTTATCTTACATCTCCTCTGTACAATGCAAACATGGACTTCTGACCTACTCCTTTGGTGACCTTCCACAGAAGGACAAAGAACGTCTTCAAGCTGGGGTGAGAGGCCAGTGCTGGCAGTGGTTGTTGTGAGGGGCTAGTCCAGGATGATTGCCCTGGGTCAGCTTCCTCAGGGTGTCCAGTGAACACAGGCACAGACCAGACCCTGCTCTGCTGGTCCTTCAGGTCTCTCACAGGAGGCCTGGCTGTGCGAGGACACTGCTGTGGGCCCCAACCCTGCACACTCACATTGTTTATCTGTATACTGGTGTTTTCATCTGCAGGCCGTATTCATGGGCATGGTCTTGAGAAAAACTTTGTAAGAAGACCTAAGCCTTCAGGCACTGTCTGAGGAGATCACCCTTCTTTATGGAAATGCTGTTACGGAGGCCAGCTCTGTCACAGAAGTGCCCATTGCCTGTCCCTGCCTGCAGTCACAGGACTACCACGCAGCATGACTGTGACCAAGCTGCCAGAGAACTCAGGGCTGACACCAACACAAGGGATCAGAAAGAGAGTGTGGAAGTGGCAAGAGAATAGCTCTGGAAGACCAAGCGCTGGTGCTCCCTGGCAGTGCTGCCATGCTGGGACTCTTTTCCCCTCCACCCATGCACACAGGAACTGTCTCTGCATCTCCAAAAAGGCCTTAGAGATAGGATATCAGGAAAGAAGAAGACACGGAAAGGCCCTTTATTTTGTTTAAACACACAGGGAGCATGGCTCCTCATTTACATCGCCACTTGTTCAGAAAAGCAAAGCAGACAGTGAATTAGGAAGGGGATGACAACATTATCACAACTGAGAAACCAACAACTCCATTCACCACAATTCTGTGGGCCCAGCCATCCAGTCATATTTTACCCAGTGGAAAGTATGCCCATCCAAGCCATGAGCCGCTAGTTTCTCCAGGAGAATGCTGTGGGAAACAGTGTGAAAGGCTCTTTCTCTCCCCAAAAAGGTGGCAACAGCAATAGCCCAGCTGAAGTGCATCTACGCATGCAGCATGGGCAACAAACAGGAGGAGCTGGAAGCCATTGTGCAGCAGGAAAACTATGACGTAGTTGCCATCACAGAAACATGGTGGGATGACTCGCACAACTGGAGTGCTGCAATGGACGGCTCTAAACTCTTCAGAAGGGACAGGCAAGGAAGGAGAGGTGATGGGGCAGCCTTGTACGTTAGGGACTGTTTTGACTGTCTAGAGCTTAATGATGGCGACCGCAGGGTTGAGTGTTTATGGGTAAGAGTCAGGGGGAAGGCCAACAAGGCAGATATCATGGTGGGAGTCTGTTATAGACCACCCAACCAGGATGAAGAGGCAGACAAAGTATTCTATAAGCAGCTGGGAGAAGTCTCATCATCGCTAGCCCTTGTTCTCATGAGGGACTTCATCCTACCAGATGCCTTCTGGAAATACAATACAGAGAGAGGAAACGGCCTAGGAGGTTCCTGGAGTGTGTGGAAGATAACTTCCTGACACAGCTGGTGAGGGAGCCAATGAGGGAGCGCGCCCCACTGGACCTGTTTGCAAACACAGAAGGCCTGGTGGGTGATGTGACGGTTGGAGGCAGTCTAGGGCATAGCGATCAGGAAATGATAGGTTTTGATTCTTGAAGTAAGGAGTAGGGTCAGCAGAACTGCTACCTTGGATTTCTGGAGGGCAGCCTCTGGCCTGTTTAGGATCCTGGTTGACAGAGTCCCTTGGGAAGCAGTCCTGAAGGTCAAAGGAGTGCAGGAAGGCTGGACATTCTTCAAGAAGGAGACTTAAAGGAGCAGGAGCGAGCCATCCCCAAGTGCCAAAAGACGGCGGGGGAGAAGACGGGTCTGGCTGAATAGGGAGCTTTGGCTGGAACTCAGGAATAGGTGACCTGCTTAGTGGATTAGGGAAAGGCTGTGGATGTTGTCTGCTTAGACTTTAGTAAAGCCTTTGACACCATTTCCCACAGCATTCTCCTGGAGAAACTAGCAGCTCATGGCTTGGATGGGCATACTCTTCACTGGGTAAAAAACTGACTGGATGGCCAGGCCCAAAGAGTTGTGGTGAAAGGATTTAAATTTAGTTGGACGCCAGTCACAAGTGGTGTTCCCCAGGGCTCAGTACTGGGACCACTTCTGCTTGATATCTTTATCAATGATCTGGATGAGGGCATTGAGCGCACCCTCAGTAAGTTTGCAGATGACACCAGGTTGGGTGGGAATGTTGATGTTCTGGAGGGTAGGAAGGCCCTACAGAGGGACCTGGACAGAGTGGATTGATGGGCTGAGGGCAACTGTATGAGGTTCAACGAGGCTAAGTGCCGGGTCCTGCACTTGGTCAGCCAACAACTCCATGCAATGCTACAGGCTGGGGGAGGAGTGGCTGGAGAGCTGCCTGGCAGAAAAGGACCTGGGGGTGTTGGTTGACAGCCGCCTGAATATGAGCCAGCAGTGTGCCCATGTGGCCAAGAAGGCCAATGGCATTCTGGCTTGTATCAGGAATAGCATGGCCAGCAGGACCAGGGAGGTGATTGTCCCCCTGTATTCGGCACTGGTGAGGCCGCACCTCGAATACGGTCTTCAGTGTTGGACCCCTCACTACAAGAAAGATATTGAGGTGCTGGAGCATGTCCAAAGAAGGGCAACGAAACTGGTGAAGGGTCTAGAGCACAAGTCTTATGAGGAGCGGCTGAGGTAGCTGGGGTTGTTTAGCCTGGAGAAAAGGAGGCTGAGGGGAGACCTTATTGCTCTCTACAACTACCTGAAAGGAGGTTGTAGCGACGCAAGTGTCGGTCTCTTCTCCCAAGTAACAAGCACTAGGGCAAGAGGAAATGGCCTCAAGTTTCACCAGGGAAGGTTTAGATTGGGTATTAGGAAATATTTCTTCCCTGTAAGGGTAATCAGGCACTGAAACAGGCTGCCCAAGGAAGTGGTTGAGTCCCCATCCCTGGAGGTGTTGAAAAGACGGGTAGACGTGGTGCTGGAGGACATGGTTTAGTTGTGGACTTGGCAGTGTTAGGTTAGTGGTTGGACTTGATAACCTTAAAGGTCTTTTCCAACCTAAACAATTCTATGGTCTTAAGTGTTCTGAGAGAGTGTTTTTGCACCAGGATGTGCTGGTCCAATATGATCCCAGTAAGAAAGGCACTCAGACTTCGTTAGATAGTTTTTAAAATGCTTTGCATGAGAGCTAACACTGTAAGGAAAGAATCCTATAGAGAATCTTATGTCCCTTTAGATGGTGGGTACCCAGGTTGTGTAGCACCGAATGGGCCTCCAACCCAAATGCAGCACACTATGCAGACCCCATCCATAGCAGGGAGTCTCTTGTTTTGGTCATTCTAGCTATTGCAGGATTTTCTAACAAGAAAACAAGTCGTCTATTTATCATCTCTACAGTCAAACAGAAGCAATGTTCTCAGGAGAACTTCCTGCTGCCTTGGTCGATACAAGCAAGGCCACGCAGGGGGCATAAAGGCCAGTACCGAGTGGGAGCTGCCTGCACGCTCCTCTGTTACAAGCTGCTGAGCTTCTCCTGCGGCCAAGGGATCTGTGCAGCACAGCCCAGGTGTGAAGGCTACAGTGTACGTGCAGCCCAGCGCAGCCCAGCCCAGCACAGCACTGACTGCTCCAGGTGCAGTGTTCTGGTCAGGATGACCGCTCGGGTTTTCCTGGGAGGAGTCTGAGCTCCACCCTGGTGCCACAGCTGAGGTGCTGCAGCCAACATGTGCATGGGCAGGAGGAGCTGGAGCCCAGCCAGGAGGAGCTGGAGCCCCATGTCTTGTCACAGAACTGGGGTGGTTTTGGCTTAACTCAGACGTGGTGGGACAACATGCTTACCTGGGGTGCTGCAGTGAAGGGATATAGGCTCTGCTGGAGAGAGTGGTGGGGAATCTGAGGAGGGGGGATGTCCCTGTATGAAGGCCCAGCTCAGATTTATGCAGGTCTTTCATATGACAGGCAGCAAGTCGGGTTAGTTTTTGTCATTAAGGACCAGAGAAGTCATTAACAGTGACATTGTGTTGGCAGTTACGATCCACTTGATCAAAAACAGGAGAAGAAGAAAGTCTTCTGTCAGCAATGTGAGGCAGTCTCCAGATCAACGCATGTGTTCCCATGGGGAGCTATAATTGCCCTGGCATTCGCTGGCCAGGCAAAGCAACAGGGTGCCAACAGTCTGGAGGATCGTTGGACAATGTCTTCACAGAGCTGCCAGATGGGCCAAGAAGGGTGATGCTCCCCTGGATCTGGTATTGGCAAAGAAGGAAGAGCTGGTCAGGGATGTGATCATCAGTGTCAGCCTTGGCTGTCGTGACCAGGAAATAGTGGGGTCCCCGGTGCCAAAGAGGAGTGAGGAAGGCCACCAGCGGAGCACAGATGGGTGCACCCCAGAGAGGAAGACTTGGACATACTTGGGAGACTGATCCAGGTGGTGCCATGGGAAGCAGCTCTGTAGGGTAAAGGAGCTCAGGAAATCTGACAGGCCTTACAGGACTGCCTCCAGCAAGGACAAGAATGATCTCTTTGAATAGCCATGAAGAGAAACATTCATCTCAGGAGGCTGCTGGTATAAACTGAGAAAAAAGGCAGCCCCCAGGAAGTGGAAGCAGAGGAAGATGCAAAGGAGGAATTGAGAAACCTTGCCCCAGGATGAAGGGAGGATGCCAAAGCCAAAGCTCCCACAGGCTTGAGAGTTGCAGGGAAAATGAGCATCAAAATGAGCATCAAAATGAGCTGACAGAGGCTTAGAAGGTCATACAGACTAAGTCACACTCTGCCTGGAGGCCTGGAACAAGTGGGCACTGCAGAGGTTTGGATCTTGAATGCATGCCTCAGTCTAGCACATGGGGATTCCCCCTTACTGGGGGTGGCTGTTCCCATCCACCCACATGGGTCTTGATGGTGCAGATTCCACTTAAAGACATTCCTATAACCCAAATACACTGGGATTCATGCAGAACTGGCTATTCAAAATCAAGCATTTGATTCACTTTGCCTCTTTGCTTTGACATCTTTTCACTTTGACTACACTCCTGAAATCTCTCTAGGAAACCACGTAAGAATTTAGGACTAAAGGAAAGTTATGCCCAGGCTCGGCTCCTTGTGGTGCTTTGTGTGGCAATGAGCCCTCTGGTGCCGAGTTCCTCGACTGCAGCTCCTGAAAGACTGACCAAGCCTCCAGAGAAGTAAAAGCAGCACAGCTGAAGGTTTTGGAGGGTGTTAGCAGGCCCTGCTGAAGGCCATCACTGAAGAGACCATGAAGGGAATGAGCACACAAGGTTCCTGTCCCTGGGGGATGGTGAAGCAGGGAGCCGGAGGCACTTGGCACAGGAGGACGTTTCAATGTGAAATGTTTTCCCACTGTGAAAGCCCTTGATGTGCTTCACCAAGCAGGATGGCCAAGGCCTGACCCCCATCCCCTGCAGAGGGGGATCCTTTCCCTCTTGTGAGGCTCTGGGCTCTGCCTGGGGGCATTGTGATGTGGGAGTGTGTGGTGGCAGGCGCAGGTCAGTGGTAGGACACCTGCCAGGCTCTGTGGAGGGTGGGTGAGGAGGAGGCAACGAGGCGCTGGAGCTGTAAGGACCTCATGTCCTCTCGTGGGTCTCAGTGGAAGAGACAGAAGCCACAGCTGAGTGGACAAGGGTCCCAGTTCTGTTGGGGTGTCAAAGCCCCACCAAGGCCCTTGGCCATCCCCACCACAGCTACACTGACCTGTGCCTGTGCCTGCTTCCTTGCTTCCAGCACCAAGCTCTGTGTTTCTGAGCATTTGCCAATGCCTCTGAGTTCCCCAAACCCATCCCGTTTCTTCCAAAGCCTTGCTAGTGCTGCTTTCTCACCCAAGAGTTCCAAGCCCCAGACATGCTAGAATCCTCTGCTTAGCTCCCCAGCCCAGCACTCAGCTGCCCATCCTCCTTCTGCTGCTGCCTCCAAATCAAGACTCACCCTATTTCACTTCAGCATGACAGCCCCCGACATGTCAAGTCTTCTTCCTGCCTTCAATGCACTCACTGCTGCACCTGCACTGCTCTCTCCCTGTGTGCCCATGTGTCTCACCAACCCTCCCTCTTCCCCTGCAGTGGTGGGACCTCACCCCAGGAGGGCTGTGCATCCTCCAGGCTCAGGGAGGGTTCCTGACACGCACCCAAGTGTGAGGAGTGAAGGAGGGGAGGAGAGTCAGGTCAGCTCATGGGGCATGACTGAGCACAGACACCCCAAGCAGGGGGCGTTCCCCATCTGTCAGGCTGAGCCATGCACATGCGATGGAAATGCCTGTCTCATCCCTGATTTGCACAGGAGGGGCCTTCCTTCCTGCCATCTTCCCAGGACAATCTTCTTCTTCCTCCTCCACCCACAGACACCCACTGCTTTCCATTGCTGGCTTCAGACATGGTTTTAAGGATTCACTAACACCATCAGCCACCCCCTTCTTTCTAACTGATCCCCTGACCTCTATCCCAGACCTACACATGGCCAACCACTGCTCCTCAGGGCCACTCATAGATAATGCCGCTTTTAGGGAAATCGCAGAAATACCTGAAGGATTATTGGTGCATTATCGACAGAAGACGCACCGGGTTTGCATCTCAAGAAATGGGATGCCAGAGGCCAAGGGAAGGATGGTCTGCACACTGTCATGGGATTTGGGAAACTGAAGCCTGCTCTCTTCTCCCTGTCTCCTGGACACCTAAAGAGGACTCACACTTCTCTGCACTTCAAGTTTAGGCGTTCCTGGGAATCTCAGGAGGCATGGCATATTGATTCCTGGATTCAAGGAGCTGGTCAAATGCCTCATGTCTTTTTCCACAATGATGGCTTCAATGCCTGGCTCATTTGTAGACTCTGTACGTGGATGCTGACATTCCTTGAGCAACAGGCTCTGAATGGATTAACACTGTAGGCTGTTATTCTTGGAGGGTATAAGGATAGTAAAAGAGAAGCAGCTGGCTTTGGGCAAAGGAAAAGGGAAGCAATGGATGTGGTCAGGGCTGTTTGGGGACACCTGTGAAGCAGCCCTGAACCTGATGTGAATGACTTCTGGGGTCAGGGAGAACCCAAGAGCTCTCCCGAAGTGGAAAACATGAAGGGGAAGGAAGGACAGCATCATTCAGGCTGGAAGGGACCTCAGGAGGTGTCTGGACCAACCTCCTGCTCAAAGCAGGGACAGACAGAGTACTCAGGGCTTTATCCAAACACATCTTGATCCCATTCCAGGACAGAGCCAGTGCACGCTCCCTGGGAAACAGCTTCCAGCCCCTGACTATCCTTCTGCTGGAATAATTTCTCCCTCTCTCTAGCCTGACCCTCTCTTGTTTCAGCCCATTGCCTCTTGTCCTTGTGTCATGGACATGAGCCTGACTCCCATCTTCCTGGGAACTGAGTGATGCTGCTGCATGTTTCCCACAAGATCCTCTCTACTCCTGTCTGAACAAGCCCAGCTCTCTAAGCCTCTTCTCACAGTACAAGTTCTCCTATCCTACTGGCCTTGGTGGCTCTCCACTGACCTGGCTCCAGTTTGCCCAGGTCTCTCTGGAATTGCAGGATGTCAAAACCTAGGAAAATATTCTGGATATGGTGTAAAAGGTTCTCAGCAGACTGGCTGTGGTCCGGCTCATACTCCTCTGGAGATGGGAGTGCAGCCCCAGCATACAGGAGGGGTCAAGGAGCCACGAGCCCAGCTGCCACATGGAGGAGCAGGCACTCGTGGACATCGGGGCTGCCGCTCACTGCCTCAGTGAGCAGATCCTTTCTGTCACCTTCATGTTGGGGCTGCTACTTCCCTGGAGCCATGGCTCTGGACAACAGCGGGACCTGGTCTTTTCAGAGCAGCACTGCCAGCTCAGGGGCCTGTGGGGAGCACGGGGTGGGAACCAAGACAAGTTGGCCAGGGGAAAGGGATGGCCAGGGAAAAGAGCAAGGGAGCATTTCTGTGCCTGCAGGGAGGAATCCATGAGAAAGAGAAACCTCTTTCTGCAGGCACCCACTTGGGGCAGGCTGCTCTGTGCCCTGCCCGGGACTCTTGTGCTGACGTGGGGAGGGGGACTGGCAATGATGGGGCATGGTCAGTCTGTGGCATCTCCTGGACCAGAGACCATGCTTCATGCCATTTCCCTAACCTCCCTTTCCTCATGCCATGGTGAGCCTCCAGCCCTGGGGCTGATGGGGAGGCTGACCCTTCTCTGCTCCCTTCAGAGGGGCTGGGGCTGTGGGCTGCGGTGGGCGCTGCCGTGGGGCCAGCCCAGGCTGGGCTGCTCTGTGGGGCTGGGCTGGTGAGAGGGCAGGGGAGATGGGAAGAGCCAGGAAAGGTCTGAGCTGGTCTGGAAAGTGCCCAGGAGAGGACACCACCAATGTTAGCTGAGCTGTGTGACCAGTTCGTGGAGAACTGTCTCCCATGGGAGGAACGCCATGCTGGAGCAGGGGAAGAGTGTGAGGAGTCCTCCCCCTGAGGACGAAGGAGCAGCAGAGACAACGTGTGATGAACTGACCACAACCCCCATTCCCTGTCCCCCTGCACCGCTCGCAGAGGAGGAGGTAGAGAAAATCGGGAGGGAAGCTGAGCCCAGGAAGAAGGAAAGGTTGTGGGGAAGGTGTTTTAAGATTGTTCTTATGTCTCATTATCTTACTCTGACTTTTGATTGGCAATAAATGAAATTAATTTCCTCAAGTTGAGTCTGTTTTGCTCATGACAGGAATTGATGGTGATCTCCCTGTCCTTATCTTGACCCACGAGCCTTTTGTCATATTTTTTTCCCCCTGTCCAGCTGAGGAGGGGGAGTGATAGAGTGGCTTGGTGGGCACCTGGCATCCAACCAGCGTCAACCCACCACAGCAGTAGAACATTTCCTTCCCTTTAAATTGTTTCTTTAATTTCTTCATTGCTTCATTTTATTTTTTGACATTTTCTGAATTGTTCTGTCGTAATCAGGCCTATAACATTAAAAAGAGTATGTTTGTGTCTCACATGGAGTTCAGTGTCCTCAAACACTCCCTGCCCAGGACTGGCCTTGCCACTGCTCGCCCTTTCACACAGCCGGTCACACTCTGAGGGGCTGAGCTCTCTCAACCGTTCCAGAGAAGAAGGGTGACCGTCTTCAGGGAAACATGCTGTTTCTGCATGGCCAACATATTTGTGTTACCAGCACTTCTGGAAGGAGGCCCTAAATCAGCAAGACACACTCCCTTCATATTCCCTCCGGGGTGCGTGAATTGTCACTCTATTTTAGGTGCAGAAAGGGACAAGATTGTCCTTACCCAGCACCAAACACCTCAATGCAGATGTCTACCTCTAATCGAGTTGTCTAGGCTTCCCTTGGCAGTAAATGGAAAGACACAAGATGTCTTAACCGAGATGCCTGGAGGTTTCCTGGTGACCAACGAATGCTCCAGAAGGGAGCCCTGGGTCACATTTCCAAGCACCTTATGGGTACATCTGTAACCCCGGGGCAGCTCAGACAGCAACAGCCTCCGCATGTGGGCAAATGAATCCAGACCTGAACGTAGGTCTTATAGTCTTGAGTTGAAACCTACTTAAAACTTATTCTAGGCAACAACTCAAAACAATCTTCATTTGCAGAATGTCAGGTATTTTGGCTAAGTTCTAATACTGTTTTCCTCTTTTTATTTTTGTATTTGGGAGGACCACATGAGCACAGTACCTTACTTCCCCTCTGCCAGCATACTTATATGCAGCTGTTCATCAAAATACATTTCCTACCAGTGCTCTCAGTGGAGAAATTTTCTTCTGAAAAACTACTCTATCTATAGTGACCTATTTCCCATCTCTTCTTCAGCCTCTCTGCCCTTTCTCCTTCCTGTACCTCGTTTGTCTTTACAGAGAACTCCAGGTAAAGATTGATTGAGTAATTCAATGTGGGAGATATTTCTGGGCATCATCCAGTTCCCCTCCCTGCCCCCTACTCAATGGAGGGCTCCCCCCAGTTATGTGCCGTCCACAAACAAGTTGAGAGTGAACTCTGTCCCATTGTCCAGGCCACCACTAAAGATGTCAGAGAGCACTGGCCCCAGCACTTCTCCGGGAGGGACGCCTCTAGAAACTGGCCATCGGTTCGACTTTCTAACAAGGATCCTTATGTTCCCCCCAGCTGCCATGACATTTCAAAGCCAAAGGGCAGCAGCCTTGCAATGACAGCAGCCATTTCCCCCAGCCCCCTTGGGTGCATCCCCTCTGCTCCCATCCACTTGCCTGTGTCCAGCTGGCACTAGTGCTCCCCAGCTGCAGCTTGCTCTCACATGGCTGAAGCTTTGCTACCCCAGAGGCTGCTGGGGGACTCAAGGCCCAGGGAGACTTGGGGGCAGACCTTACCAGGCAAGGGGTGGGGAAGGGAGGCAATGAGATCCTCAGCCTCTTCCATGCCTGTGCAAGGCTTTTCTGGACTGTACTGGTGGTCCAAGTAATTGAATCTTGCTGGGATGTATCTGTCCCTCACTGTCAGGAGGGTATCTCAGGCCAAATTAGCCTCAGATCCACATTTGGGACTTCATCTTGGAGGGGTTTCACTTGGGAAGAAGAGCCCAGGAGTCAGGAGCTCAGCCTCATGGTGAAAAACATTTTCCTTATCTCCAGGCTGAATGCTCAGTGGTATTTTCCTCCCAATATGCACCATCATTAAGAGCCTGGCTCTGTATTCCCCATGACCTCCTGGTAGGCACTAGCAGGCTGGGCTGAGGTCCCCCTCAGCCTTCCCTTCTCAAGGCTGGACAAGCCCAGCTCCCTCAGCCTCTCCTCACCAGCAATGTGCTTCAGTCCCTGCCTGTCCTGCAGGCCCTTTGTTAAACCCACTCCAGCTTGCCAATATCGTCCCAGAATTGAGGATCTGAAGTCTGGATGGAATGTTCCAGAGAATCCCTTCCCTCCATCTCCTGGCCATGCTCCAGGTTGTATAGCCCAGGATGCTGCTGTCCTCCCTTGCTGCCAGGGCACACGGCTGCCTCCTATCCAGCTTGCTGGCCACCAAGACCTTTCCCACAGGGCTGCTCCCAGCCAGGCAGCCCCCAGACAGTGCCATTGCCAGGGTGAGTCCCCTGCAGGGGCAGAAACTGGCATTTGTCCTTCTGGGATTTCATGAGGTTCCTGCCAATACGTGCTCTCCTCCTCCTTGAACCTCTTCATTGAGCACAGAGGCCTGGGAGACCTTTTCACTAACGGCTCAGGCAAAGAAGGCCTTGAGTCCCTCAGCCCCATTGGTGTCTCCTGTTTAATAGATCACCATCCTCGTTCAGCAGCAGCCCTGCATTTGCCTTGTTCAGCCTTGGTCGCTAACACAGCAATTGACGCTCTTCTCTTTGCTCTTGACTTCTCTTGCAGCCACAAGCTCCAGGTGGTCACCCCCTGGCAGCTGCTTCCTGGCCCCTGTCAGTGCCCTGTTGGCACTGGGGGGCAAAGGGTGTATTCGGTGTGAGGAACAGTTTCTCTTGCATGATCTCCATGACATCCCTTTGTGCCCTGTCCCCCTTCTGTTCCTCCTACTTGACATAGCCTCCCCCACGTCCTAGAACCTACCCAGCCCTATGTGCACCCCATGTAAGATTTCGCAGACATCCCTGCTCCAGGGTCTGCCAGGGTCTGGACAAGGAGAGAAAGGTCAAGCACAGCTGGCCATTCCCCCAGTGCAGGCCCTGAGCCCAGGAGGAGGAGGCAAAAATGGCCGTGCAGCAAAACTCACCCATAAACCTGTGGAGAGGGGCCAGTGCTGGATGTGGCCGAATAGGGAGGCCACCAGTGAAAGCTCACTCCAGTCCCATTCCCGAACACGTCGCCCCATGTCCTCCTCCCCTTAGCCCATGGAGAACACTAGCACAGCAGCATAGACACAAGGAGGCAATCCCTTTAGCCTGTTCCTGAGCTCAGCTTTGGAAGAAGAGCCCAACCTCCAGACACCAGCACTGAGGAAATCCCCTTTTATTACAGAGATGTGACATGGGAGGCCACTGTACCATCAGGACAGACATACGCGCAAAGACCTTTGAGTCAGACAGACTGGGTTCATGCCTCTGGAGAAGTGGACAGCATGCAGACATTCCTGGAGAAACAGAATTATCACAAATAAAACGCCCAAAGCACAGGAGATTCCCCAGATACATTGGAAATCACTTGTGAAGAGACATGGGCAGCTTAGTGCTGCTGAAAGACTACGGATTGAATGAGCTTCTTCAGTGCGTCTTTGAGCTCCTGGTTCCTCATGCTGTAGATGAGGGGGTTCAGTGCTGGAGACACCACCGAGTACAGCACTGCCACCACCAGATCCAGGGATGGGGAGGAGACGGAGGGGGGCTTCAGGTAAGCAAACACGCCAGTGCTGATAAACAGGGAGACCACGGCCAGGTGAGGGAGGCACATGGAAAAGGCTTTGTGGCGTCCCTGCTCAGAGGGCATCCTCAGCACGGCCCTGAAGATCTGCACATAGGACACCACCATGAAAACAAAACACCCTAAGTTCACTAAGATACTGACCACAAGAAGCCCAGTCTCCCTGAGGTAGGAGTTTGAGCAGGTGTCGTGGTTTAACCCCAGCCAGCAACTAAGCACCACGCAGCCGCTCGCTCACTCCCCACCAGTGGGATGGGGAGAGAATCAGAAGGGTAAAAGGGAGGAAACTCGTGGGTTGAGATAAGAACAGTTTAATAATTGAAGTAAAATAAATTAGAACAGTTAAATAGGCAAAGCAAAAACCGTGCACGCAAACAAAACAAAACAAGGAATTCATTCACTACTTCCCATGGGCAGGCAGGTGTTCAGCCATCTCCAGGAAAGCAGGGCTCCATCACGCGTAACAGTTACTTGGGAAGACAAACGCCATCATGCCCAATGTCCCCCCCCCCTTCCTTCTTCTTCCCCCAGCTTATATACTGAGCATGACGTCATATGGTATGGAATAGCCCTTTGGCCAGTCTGGGTCAGCACTCCCCCTGGCTGTGCCCCCTCCCAGCTTCTTGTGCACCCGGCAGAGCAGGGGAAGCTGAAAAGTCCTTGACCAGTGTGAGCGCCACTTAGCACCTATTTAGCAAGAGCTTAGCACTACTTAGCAAGAACCAAAGCATCAGTGTATCATCGACATTGTTCTCATCCTAAACCCAAAACACAGCCCCATACCAGCTACCAAGATGAAAATTAACTCTATCCCAGCTGAAACCAGGACAGCAGGAGAGCTTGAGGATGTGGGGGATTTCACAGAAGAACTGCTCCACAGCATTGCCCTTGCAGAGGGGGAGTGAAAATGTGTTGGCCGTGTGCAGCAGAGAATTGAGAAAAGCACTGCCCCAGGCAGCTGCTGCCATGTGGACACAAGCTCTGCTGCTCCAGAGGATTCCGTAGTGCAGGGGTTTGCAGATGGCAACATAGCGGTCGTAGGCCATGATGGTGAGAAGGTAACGCTCTGCTACTACCAAGAAGGCAAATAGAAAGAGCTGAACAGCACATCCTGTGTAGGAGATGGCCCTGGTGTCCCAGAGGGAATTAGCCATGGCTTTGGGGAGAGTGGTGGAGATGGAGCCCAGGTCAAGAACAAAGAGGTTGAAGAGGAAGAAGTACATGGGGGTGTGGAGGCGGTGGTTGCAGGCTACGGCGGTGATGATGAGGCCGTTGCCCAGGAGGACAGCCAGGTAGATGCCCAGGAAGAGCCAGAAGTGCGAGAGCTGCAGCTCCCATGTGTCTGCGAACGCCAGGAGAAGGAAGTGGGTGATGGAGCTGCTGTTGGACATCTGCTGCCTCTGTGCACGGGGTCCTGTTCCTACAGGAAGAGTCAATGAAGCATTAGGGGAGACTTCTCTGAGTAAAATCAAAGCCTTTGTCCTACACCTTCACACTGTTACATTATGCCCCCCAACCCCGCCTACTCCTGTTCCAGGAGACCTTCCTTCAGCTCAGTGTCTGCAGCTCTGGCTGAGCATAGTGTGGGGAGCAGGGCCTCTGCCCGCTGGCTGCTGAGGAGTCTGCCCTGCTCGGCACCAGTGGGTTCATGGGAACGGTCAGGGCAGGGGTCAGTCCTGGTGTTCAACTTTCTCAGATGAAACTGGTCCTAACGCAGAAGGGCCTGTCAGCATCTGCACTCCCAGCGCTGAGGAACGGGGATTGCGGATGGCAGTTTGAAATGTTTGGGGTTTTTAAAGCTCCCCCCATCTCACCTGGGGAGTGTTCTTGGATGCCAGAAACCCTCAGCATTTCTGCTGCACTCAGGGAGAGCAGAGCGAGTCCTGCAAGGCAAAAGGATTGCCTGGGGCTTAGTGGAGACTGCTATACTCTGCTACTACCAAGAAGGCAAACAGAAAGAGCTGGGCAGCACATCCCAAGAAGGAGATGTCCCTGGTGTCCCAGAGGGAATTGGCCATGGCTTTGGGGACAGTGGTGGAGATGCAGCCCATGTCAAGGACGGAGAGGTTGAGGAGGAAGAAGTACATGGGGGTGTGGAGGTGGTGGTTGCAGGCTATGGTGGTGATGATGAGGCCGTTGCCCAGGAGGGCAGCCAGGTAGATGCCCAGGAAGAGCCAGAAGTGGAAGAGCTGCAGCTCCCTTGTGTTCGTGAATGCCAGCAGGAGGAACTCCGTGGTGGAGCTGATGTTGGACATCTGCTGACTCTGTTCATGGGGTCCTTTTCTTAGAGGAAGAGTCAATGAAGACCTAGTGGAGACTTCTATGAGCAAAATCAAAGCATTTTTCCTAATTCATCACCCTGCTTCACTCTGCCCCCCCGCCTACTCCTTTTCCAGGAGACCTTCCTTCAGCTCAGTGGCTGCAGCCCTGGCTGAGCATAGTGTGGGGAGCAGGGCCTCTGCCTCACGCTGCCTGAGCATGCCATGAGGAGCAGGGCCTCTGCCCACTGGCTTCTGAGGAGTCACCGTTGCACTGCAGCAGTGGGTTCATGGGGAGAGTGTTGGTGAGTGTCAGTTCTGGTGTTCGACTTTGTAAGATGAAACTGCTCATAGTGCAGAAGGCTTTGTCAACATCTGCACTCTCAGTACTAAGGAATGGGGATAGCTGAAGGCAGTTTGAAAGGTTTGGAGGTTTTAGAGCTCCCCTCATCTCACCAGGGCAGTGTTCTTGTATTTCAGAAAGCCTCAGCATTTCTGTTGCACTCAGGAAGATCAGTGCGAGTCCTGCGAGGCAAGACGATTGCCTGTGGCTTAGTGCAGAGTGAGGGGAGCTGGTCTGTCCCTCCAACTTGTTCTGAGCTGCCATGGCCTTGTTCTTCATGAGATGGAGGGTGATCATACTGTTTTGCTACCCTGAAAAACAACCAGACAGTACTGAGAGCAGAGGGATCCAGTGCAGACTCCTAAATGTCTCACCCTTTCTCAAGGTCTCAGCATCCCACTTTTAGCCAAGGACACACATGGCTCATTTCACAAACCCAACAGCATTTCCTCCAATGTAGCATCTCTGTGATTCACCATGGTGCTTTCAGATAAGAAAAGGGTGCTAGGGGACAGGTTCACATTCTGGAGGGAAGCTCACAGCCTGGAAGGAAACCCCAAGGACACAGCCAAGTGTGCTAATGATTAAGGGAATCTGATTAAGGGAAATCCAGCTTGTTCTCCAGCCCCAGAGACTGCACTGCCCACAGCCTCACAGGTGAGATGAAAGCTGGGCCACTTGTTCCCATGGACATACCTGCATGAAAAGACCCACAAGATCAGTGTGTGACTCTGCAGCTGAAACTCCCATCCCCAGAGAGCCTGACAGCAAGAATGGAATAACAATAACAGAGACAAGTGGAGTAACAAGGAAAATACAGTGAGGGTGTGGCTGAGAGAGGCCAAGGCAGAGGCATTGGGGCACTCAGACAGCGTCCCCCTTCCCCAGCTGTGCACATCACCTCCCAGACACCACCATTGCCGGGCAGCTGCTCTCAGCCCCTGTGCTCTGCAGAGGGAACTGGGCCCGTGGCCGGAGAGCTGCACCACGGCTCTGCTGGAGCTCTGGCTGCAGAGGAGGTGGTTCACGCCTTGGAGCCCCCAGCCCTGAGGGCAGAGGCTTTGGTGGGTGGGAGAGGAGGCAAGGGGGCTTGCTCAGAGGGAGGGGTCTGCATTGGAGGGGATCATACGGAGGTTTCTGAATTCTCCCTCCCACAACATTTCTGGTTTTACTTTCCTCTCATTCCCAGATCATATCCCTGCTGCCTGGAGATTTTCCTGCTGGGAGGTGTTTCCCTGTGCCATGTCTTTTCCCTTCAGCACTCACAGACCGCATCCCAATCTCTGTGCACTCACCTTGGCCCCACAGAAAGCTGCCTGTTTGCAGGGCACTGGCTGGGTGCATATTCGTGTTTGCAGGTGGAAAAGGGCAGGTCAGAAGAACCCTGATGGGTCCAGCAGAGGTGATGCTGGTGCTGTCATTTGGCAGAGCAGTGGCTGAGGGCACTTTAGGAGGCTCCTATCAGGAGTTAATGATCACTCAGTCAGGTGTCTCCGTGACTTCTTTAAAGTTGGCAGGTCCTTTTCCATTCATCCTTTTTCCACTACACCCCCACCCAAAATAGGAAACTGAAAACTCAAACTTGGGAAATCTTCATTATCTTTATGGCACTCCCTGCCAGGAACTTCTCCTTGAAACATCCCTGAGGAAATATTCTGGGGGTGATGTGGAGCTGTGAGCAGCCCTGACCCATGCAGCACTTTCTCGACAGCAGAAGGACTCTGCCCTACCAGGGGTCCCTTCTTCCACCCACAGATTCTCCCCACAGCGCCGTTGGGAGCTCCCCGGGCAGGCTGAGCACTTACCCTGGCACACAGACCGCTGGGGCACAGGGACCCTGCTCTGAAGGACAGCCCTGGGCATCCCTGGCTGTGCCTCTGGTTTAACAGCCTTGCAGTCATCCCCGGAGGAATGCAGCCATCATGCCCTGTTCCTCTGATGGTGCAGCAGGAAAAACCTGCTCTGGAATGTGCCTTCCTCCTCTGCACTAGAGAAGCTGTGAGAATCAACCTTAAAGATCCCACAGGCTGTGGGATGTAGCAGCTTTTGGAGATCCCTCCAGCAACTGCAGCTTCACTGTCCTGCTTCCAGGGACTTACCGTGTCAAAGGCATCATGAGATTTGTCCCACAATGAGCTCTTAGCATCCTCCCACTAAAGACTGCCTATAACCTCTCTCTGCCTCGCTCCTCTCCCCTCAGTGCCTGCAGGCAGTGCCCTCAGCCCTGCTGTGCTTTGCAGAGGAGCTGCTCCTGGGCAGAGCTGTCTCTCTGCAGTGCTGCCCACTTGCCAGCATGGGAGAGACAATTATTCCCAGCACTGTCATTTCTGCTATGAGGAAAAGACTTGGGGATGAGAATCACCTTTCCTTGTCCCATCATGAGACAGGACAAGCAGACAGTGCCAAGGAGGGATCTGTGTTACCCCTGCTGAGGGAAGGGATGCAGATGAGTCAATAGACACATCTCATTTGTGGGTTTGCAGTCCTGGGGCTAGAAGGGGACTTAGCTCCCTCCCATGCACAACGCAAACCAACAGGAGGTGGGATTCCTCTCGCATCAGGTGTTCAGGTGGGCACAAAATAGGCACCTGCATGGGAGCTCCTTGTCGCAGTTCCCATGCCTGTTAATGGGGATGGAGGGCAGGACTGGGCTGTTCAGACACAACCCCTGGTGATATTGAAGGTGTCAGGAGTGGTCAAAGTTCTGTGCAGGCAACTGCAAGCTCTAATGGAGCCGTTCGTAGAGACAGGCCAACATCTGGGGGAATCCTCTTAGAGGCTGCTGGGAATTTTCTTTGGCCAACTGAAATGACAGCTGATGCCCCAATGAGGGCACCTGAACCTGCCCCCACTCATTATGTTCATGGCAGCCTTGAGAGTTAGTCATCTGAACAACTGGAGCCATGTGCCACAGGGAGAGCTCAGGCTCTCCCTCTTCTCCATCAGCCGTATTCACTAGGCCTCCACTCACTCTACTGGCAGTTGCCTCATGTTCATCCCCACATTGCCTTACAGAGATCCGGGTATCTACTCAATTTAATGTTTAAACCCAGGCCCACAGAGCTCCATGAGATGCCAAGGCTTGCAGAGACAGCACAGGACCAGTGATGAGTGGTGTTCCCTAGGGGTCAGTCTTGGGACTGGCGCTGTTTAACATCTTTGTTGGGGACTTGGACAGTGGGATTGAGTGCACCCTCAGCAAGTTTGCCGACGACAGCAAGCTGTGGGGTGCAGTTGACACGCTGGTGGGAAGGGATGCCATCCAGAGGGACCTTGACAGGCTGGAGAGGTGGGCCCATGCGAACCTCATGAAGTTCAACAAGGCCAAGTGCAAGGTCCTGTACATGGGTCAGGGCAATTCCAAGCACAAATACAGGCTGTGCAGAGAATGGATTGAGAGCAGCCCTGAGGAGAAGGACTTGGGTGTGTTGGTGAATCAGAAGCTCAACATGACCCAGCAATGTACTCTCGCAGCCCAGAAGGCCAACCGTATCCTGGGCTGCTTCAAAAGAAGCGTGACCAGCAGGTCAAGGGAGGTGATTCTGCCCCTCTACTCCACTCTCGTGAGGCCCCGCCTCGCGTACTGCATTCTGGTCTGGGGTCCCCAATAGAAGACGGACATGGAGCTGTTGGAGTGAGTCCAGAGGAGGGCCATGAAGGTGATCAGAGGGCTGGAGCAGTTCTATGAAGACAGGCTGAGAGAGCTGGGGTTGTTCAGCCTAGAGAAGAGAAGGCTCTGGGGGCAGCTTCTAGCAGCCTTCCAGTACCTGAAGGGGGCCTGTAAGAAAGCTGGGGAAGGACTTATCATAAGGGCATGTAGCGCTAGGACAAGGGGTAATGGTTTTAAAGTGAAAGAGGGTAGATTTAGATTAGATACAAGGAAGAAATTCTTCTCTGTGAGGGTGCTGAGGCACTGGAAGAGGTTACCCAGAGAAGTTGTGGATGCCCCCTCCCTGGAAGTGTTCAAGGACAGCTTGGATGGGGCCTTGAGCAACCTGGTCTAGTGGAAGGTGCCCCTGCCCATGGCAGGGGGGTTGGAACCAAGTGATCTTTAAGGTCCCAGACCATTCTGTGAATCTATCATGATTTTATGACCAACAGGAAAGCAATTCTCATTCAGGGTGGGTGTGTGACAGACACCCCAGAAGGCATTGCAAGCAGTGCGATTTGGTGCCTGTGTGCCACTGACTGATGCCATCAGTCAGAGGCACCAGTCATCAGATGCCATCAGAGAGGCAAGGTCTGTCCCTTCTCTTCCCAAGAGCTCCAGGCATTGCCTGAACACAAAGCACATCACACTGGGGTCTTTACTCACACCCTTGATGGTACAGGCAAGGAACAGACAAACCATTTTCACCATGTGCCTGGATACATCTTGTCTCCAAAGAAAGTGTCCCCCAAGCACAGCAATGGGTCCTACCAAAACTCAACGGAAACTGAAAAGGGCATGCAAGGGCACCGAGATGAGCTGTTTCTACTTCAGGAACAGCTACAGAAGAATCAGCAATACTGTGGGACCACTGCTAAATGTAGTAAGAGTAGGTGTAGGTAGACTGAGATACTCTACGCACTCTTTGCCTCAGCTGCCACCAGCAAGGTCTCCCAGACCTTTGTGCTCTGAGGCAGAACTCTGGAGGAGAACAACCAGCAGTGGATGAGGATCAAGGCAGGGGTTACTTGAGCAAACTACACCCTTACCAGTCCATGGGACCAGAGGGGCTGCACGCAAGGGTGCTGAGAGTGTGTCCTTCACCAGGAGGCACTGGTCCATTCTAATTCCAGTAAGAAAGGCACTCGAACACTGTGAGGGATCTTTTAAAATGCTGTTCTTTCTTTAGCACTAACCCTGTAAGGAGAGAATCATGCCGATAATCTTAGGTGCCTTTAGATGGTGGGAACCCCAGGTGGTGTAGCATTGAACAGGCCTCTGACCCCCACACAGCATGCCATGCAGACCCCGCCCATAGAAGACTGTCTCCTGGTTTGGTCATTCAAGCTGCTCTTAGCTTTGCTTACAAGAAACCACCTCTTTTCCTCATCTCTACAGTCAAAGAGAAAGGATGTTCTCATGAGAACTCCTTGCTGCACTGTTAGGTACAGGCAAGGCCATGCAGGGGGCGTAAGAGCTGGTACTGAGTGGGAGCTGCCTGCAGGCCCCTTGGGACAAAGAGCTGCTGAAGTTGTCCTGCGGCCAAGGGATCTGTGCAGCACAGCACAGGCGTGAAGGCCAGGCTGTACGTGCAGTGCAGCCCAGCTGGCTGTACTGTGGTCTTCTGGTCAGGATCATTGCTCAGGTTGCCCTCTGAGAAGTCTGTGCTCCACCCTGGTGCCACAGCTGAGCTGCTGCAGCTGAAAAGTGCACAGCCAGGAGGAGGTGGATCACAGGCAGGAGGAGCTGGACCCCTGTGGCTTGGCACACAACTAGGATGGTTTGGGATGAAATGAGATGTGGTGGGACAGCTTGCTCACATGAGGTTCTGCAATGGAGGAAAACAGGCTCTGCTGGAGAGACTGGCAGAGAGGATGAGTCTGGGGGATGCCCCCTGTGTTGAGCAGATGCCCCTGGTGTTCTCCTGCTGTGGAGGATGACAACCAGCAGTGGATGAGGATCGACTTTGCTTTTAGCAAACTCAAGCACCATTACAGAAATGGAGATGGGTCAGTTGACCAGGTCCCTGAACACAAGTATTGGTATGCCATGACCCCTGAGATTCCACTTTTAGCTCCAGAAGAGTATGATGGCCCTTGAGAAGTCCTGGAATATCTCCTGACCCATGTGGTGGTTTAGGCTGTGAGGGGAATGCAAACAGCACCTCTGACGGGAGTAGTTTCACCTTCAGTGCTGCCGTACAGGGCAGATGGAGGCACTCCAGACGTTGCAGGCACTCTGTGGAAGGGTTAGGTCTTCAGAGATGCAAAATGGAGATAATGGTGTTGTGTCAGTGTCCACCACAGAAAAATTTGCCTTGCTTTGTGCTTTTCACCCATTTGGGATCTGCCCCTTGACATTTTTTGGTAAAACCATAAACTCCTCACACACACACACACTTGAAATAAGGATGAAAGACAGACAGCAGAAGTGAATCAGGGGCAACATTGTCTGAGAGGTATTACCATGAAATGGCAAGAAAGGGTTAGCAATGAGAGAAAAAGCACTGTTCTAAACACTTCATGACAGAATCTAAATACTTTTAAGTTATAGGTATCTTGTCAAGTCAGAAGAAATAAGAAGAATAAAACCAGAGAAGAGTTAAATAATAAGGAAGAATAAATCATTTTTTCTTTTTTCCAGTTTTCTTTATTTTTCTGCTTACAGAACAAGTGAGATCAGCCTTCTCCTATTCATATTCATCCAGACCATCTCCTGAGGAACTCTGCTTGGCCTCAGTTACTGCGGTGAGCAGCTTCGGGCTAATGAGACCTGGGCGGGACCAGGAACAACAGCAGCCAAGCCCCTGACACATATAAAGGAAGCCCTTAGGGATCACGAGCGACCCATAGCACCACCAACAGGGTGGGCAAACAGGGCATGGTGTGTCAGAAACGGCGTCACGCGTCAGGAAGGGCATGGCGCAGCAGTTCATGCGGAAGGGCGTGCAGGAAGGGCCCTGAAGATCAACCAGGGAACATCCGGCAAAAAAACATGGCCTCACTAAGCTCTGCACTCACGATGATGGATGCAGCTGCCCAGACAGAGCTCCGGTGGGAACACGCTGCCACCCAGGTGTCAGGCTGCAGGGTTCGCCCTGCTCTTACGCCAGTACCAGACAGCAGCAGTGAGCACCCCTGTGGGAGGTGCGCCCAGGTAGAGGAGCTCCTCTGCTTAGTGATGGAGCTCCGGGAGGAGGTGAGTAGGCTCAACAGTATGAGGGAATGGATTACTGGAGCAAGAGAGGATGGATTACTGGAATCGCGCCCTACCTTCCCTCAGACAGGCCCAATAGGCAGACAGGACCCATGAGACAGAAGATACGTTATCCTCTCCCCACCTGGCTGAACACAGTGACTTAAGGGCTAGGGGGCAATGGCGACAAGTTCCTGCCCGGCGCAGCACAGGCGAGTCTCCTCTGTGACTGCCCCACCTTCCCAGGTGCCATTACCAAACAGATGGGAAGCTCTGCAAGTGGAACGAAACAACACCGGGGATGATAGTACATCCAGCTTGGAGGTGTCACCAAGGGTAAGTCAGCCTACACCCTGCATCAAAAGAGCTTCCACAAAGAAGAAAAGACAGGTCATTGTCATAGGAGACTCTCTCCTGAGGGGAACAGAAGGCCTGATATGCAGACCGGAGCCACTTCTCAGGGAAGTCTGCTGCCTCCCGGGGACCTGGGTTAAAGATGTGAAGAGAAAGCTTCCTACCCTGGTACAGCCCTCAGATTACTACCCATTATTGGTTTTTCAGGTAGGCAGTGAGGAAGTTACAGCTAGAAGTCCAAGGGCAATCAGGAGAGACTTCAGGGCCTTGGGACGACTGGTTAAGGGATCAGGAGCCCAAGCAGTGTTCTGCTCTACCCTTCCAGTTGCAGGGAATGATGAGGGAAGACACAGGAAGAGCCAGCAGATCAATACCTGGCTCCGAGCCTGGTGTCTCCGGCAAGATTTCATTTTTTCTGATCATGGGTTGGTTTACACAACTCCAGGCCTGCTGGTGACAGACGGGGTACACCTGTCTCAAAGGGGGAAAAGGATCCTAGCACAGGAGTTAGCAGGGCTCAGAGCTTTAAACTAGATTGGAAGGGGGGAAGGGGTAAAACCAGGCTTGCTAGAGATAAGCCTGGGGGCGATACACCAATATTTGGGGGATGGTGTGCTAATGACGTCCTTTGGTCTGTCGTCTCAGTGGAGGTGGGGGATGGAGAACCATGCAGCAGAAAACACAAAAGGGCTATGGATGTGTTAGAAACCACAGAAGTGCATCAGAATGTTCACGTAGGAACTAGGGCTTCTCTCCCCCAAAAGCAGGCAGGAGCGATAGCTCAACTTAAGCTCATCTACGCCAATGCACACAGCATGGGCAACAAACAGGAGGGGCTGGAAGCCATTGTGCAGCAGGAAAACTATGACGTAGTTGCCATCACAGAAACATGGTGGGATGACTCGCACAACTGGAGTGCTGCAATGGACGGCTCTAAACTCTTCAGAAGGGAAAGGCAAGGAAGGAGAGGCGATGGGGGTAGCATTGTACGTTAGGGACTGTTTGGGTTGTCTAGAGCTTAATGATGGTGACCATAGGATTGGGTGTTTATGGGTAAGAATCAGGGGGAAGGTCAACAAGGCAGATATCATGGTGGGAGTCTGTTATAGACCACCCAACCAGGATGAAAAGGTGGATGAAGTATTCTATTAGCAGCTGGGAGAAGTCTCACCATCGCTAGCCCTTGTTCTCATGAGGGACTTCATCCTACCAGATGCCTGCTGGAAATACAATACAGAGAGAGGAAACGGCCTAGGAGGTTCCTGGAGTGTGTGGAAGATAACTTCCTGACACAGCTGGTGAGGGAGCCAATGAAGGAAGGTGCCCTGCTGGGTCTATTTGCAAACAGAGAAGGGCTGGTGGGTGATGTGATGGTCGGAGGCAGTCTAGGGCATAGCGATCAGTGAATGATAGTTTTTGATTCGTGGAGAAGGAGTAGGGTCAGCAGAATTTATATTTAAATTAAATTTAAATTTGAATTATTAAAGAAATTAGAACGACTTACAGAAATTTAATTTCTCTTTCATATCTTTTCACCTCTCTTGATAGAAGAACCATTTCTAACGTCATCCTTTCAGATGCAGACTGCCTAGACAAAAGCCCTTTCCCTTATTGTCCAGTTTTCTCCTCCCCTTACTCTTTCTTCATTCAGATTCCTCTCTCCCATCCAGTTGCGGCTTTGACATCAGGGACTTAAAAGTTTGCCTGTCTTGCAGCAGTCTAATTGTCTCCTTAGCCAACTCTTTAATTATGTTTATATCTCTCTTCTTTGGATCTGCCTACCTGAAATAGTTCTCCTAAGATTATCCCCTGTAGAAAGGCAACCTCATTAGAGGCAGCTTGGACTTAGCATATGCTGGCAGAGTCTGTTTTCTTTATGGAACTGGACCATGCTTGACTTTTCCTTTGCTTGCAAATAGGAGAAACCCTTCTGTGCCTGTGTGCAGCCAGGTCTCTAAGGAGAGCAGGGGGGAGATGGTGCAAAGGAGCTGAACCATCCAGCTGCAGAGATCAGTGGAGAAGTCTGCTGTAAGGAAAAGTCCCAGGTGGGCAAGGAGAGAAATGGTGGGGTTGGGGAGGTGAGGTGGGAGGTTGTCAGAGCTCAAGGGACAGCTTCTCCTACCAGTCCAGACCTCCTGAGGAGACACCCTGCAGCAATATCTATTGGGGAATGCTGCTTTAACCTCTTCTCTAAACTGAACAATAATAAACTACACCCTTGAAAATAAAACCTCATTTTTATTAGAAGCTCTTTGAAATCTTTCCCCATAACTATGCTAGGAAACAGCTCCAATTATCTGTACACCTCTTGAAGACTTGATGAAAATTACAGGAAGAGACATGGCTCGTTAGGGCTTGCTTTATTTTAATGAGCCCCATGGAGTATTTGTGCTGAGTCCTTCAGCTGCAGGCACTGAGAGGAGATTGCACAAACATCCCCAAGAGTCAGCATCAAAAGCAAAACCCAAAGTACCTTGAGGTATTAATAAGCCCCACTGAAGGCCATTACTGGCAAAGCCTCCCCAGGGACTCGTTAGAGCAGAGAATTGGAGGCGCTGATTGCAGGCAGGCAAAGGGAATGTGCAGGCAGCTCAGCTGCTGAGGAAACCCTGGCTTTGTTTTATGAAGCAGCAAGGCCAAGCTCTGACCCCCAGCCCCGGGGAAGGCAGGTCCTGTCCCTCACGCATTGCTCAGGGCTCTTCCTGGGGCAGTGGGATGTGTGTGGGGGGGGTGATGCTGAGTGCAGGACAAGGCTATGACAGCTCCCAGCCTTACTGGGGGTGTGCAAGGAGGCAATGAGGACCCCCCACTGCCTCAGGACAACATGTCTCCTCATAGGCCTTGGTGGCCAGGGACGATTGCCATAGTTAAAGGGAACAGCCTTGGGTTCTCTTGGCGACTTCCAGCCTTGCCAGTGCTTTTTGCCATCTCCACCACAGCTTGTCCTACGCTGTCCCACAGCTGCTTCTTTTGCCCTGCAGGCTGCAGACACCCATCTCGCTTCCTCACCTTGCTCTCACCCTGGCATTTCCATACACTCACCGACGGCTGTCCACCCTCACACTCTGTTCCTTCAAACACAAGGAGATGGACTGACCTCATACTCCTTCTGAAGGACTTCATGTACCACAGCACTACCCTCTGAGTGACATTTCTTCCTCCTCATGTCCAATCTCCACCATCCCAGCTGCACTGTGTGGCACTGTTTCTCTCTCCTGCTCTTTCCTATAACCACCCGGGAAACAACCTTTCAGGCAGGCACCCCAACCCATCACCCTTCTTGTGGCCTTTCACCTGACCAGACAGAAGTAGCTTCACCATGATCTTCCATGGCTGCGAGCCTTTCTGCTTCTCAGATAGACATGACCAAGCCGCGTACCTGCTGCTGTCCCATCCTGTACTCAGGCAGAAGAGACAGGACAGCCAAAATACAAGCCCCCTTCCCGGAGTGAGCCTAGGTCCTTCGGCAGAGGGGGTCTCCCAGCCAATGTGCCAACCAGGTGCCTTCTGCTGGCCTGTCACAGACACCGGCAGAGGTGAGTTTAGAAGCACATATCCCAGCCATGAGTCAAGGGCTGACCTATCGGCTGTTTCAGGAAGAAGTGACCTCACAGTGTCTTTCCCAGACACATTCCTGCTGTTGGCCTCTCACCTCCAGAGGCAGAAGTGACCTCACAGCCCCCTTCACAGCCATTGGCTTCCTACTGGATTATGAGTTCCCAAGACACATTTGACCACATGATACTGTACCCAGCCATCACCCTCCTTGTGGCTCAGTATTTGAACAGATAAACATAAGCTAGTTTCATCAGTTTTATCTAGTATCTGTCTCTGTTTTTTCCGTCTTCCTCTGTCTATTCTGTCTTCAAAAAGCTCTCCAAGGAAAAGAGTCACTGAATCCTGGAATAACTCAGCTTGGAAGAGAGCCCTGAACATCACGTTGTGTGCCTATCCTGCTCAAGGCATGGTGAACAAGATGAGGTCACTCAAGAGGTCTGCCCAGTTTGGCATCATCCACAAAGGAGCTGAAAAGGCACTCGGGCACATGATCCAGGCAGTTAATGAAGACACTCAAGAGTGTTGGCCCCAGTGCTTGCACTGAGGGATGCCACTAGGAAGTGGCCACCAGCAGGACTCTACCACGGCTGACATTTGGGGTGGATCCACCAACCACCTTCCCACCCACTACATCACCCACTTCTTCAATCCAGATACCACCAATCTGGCTATAAAGAGACTATGGGAAACCATGTCAAAACCCTTGCTAAGCTCCAGGAACAAAACATCCCCTTCTTTCCCCTACCCACACACGTTCAGCAATGCCTTTCTTGTCCTACAAGTACCTGGAAATGGCTGCAGCAGTATTTGGCCCATTCCCTTCCCAGGGACTGAGGTGACGTTGACCAGCCTGTAACTCTCCCAATCCTCCTTCTTGCACTTCTGGAAGAAGGGTTTGATGTCTGCCTTTTCCAAGGACCCCAGAACCTCTCTGATGGCTCTGACACCTTTGAGGGCACAATCCAGAAAGGGTGACGTGAGCAGACAGGAGCATTTGCAATGAGCCTGTCCGAGGCGGGTGAGATGAATCTCCCTGGGCCAGTGGGGTTTGTTCCTGGACTTATACACAGAAAGGGCAGGGTTCTGTCAGGCGTCCACATCTGAGCTGGCCTCGTGGACTCCTTATGCACCCAGGGGTGTTCAGAGACACAGTCTTTCCCTCTTACACATAGAGGCAGGGCACTGCAGCAGGCATAATGCCTCTCTGGCCTCCTGCTGCCACTGCCAGAGGCTGGGAAGCACCTCAGCCCTGCGGTGTATCGCCCTGCTCTGCACCTCTCTGAGATGCCCCTCGTCATGAGGAATGGACACAGGGAGCGCAGTTCAAGGAAGCACATCCCACTGCTGCCTTCAGGCGGTTTCCCATGGGACGTTGCTCCCAATGAGAAGTGACCTGGAGGCGCTGTCTGTCCCACAGGCCTCCATGGAACCCGAAGGAATAGCTGATGGCATTTGTGCTCACTCAGGACCATCTCACCTCACGTACGTGATGTGCATGCTTACATCTCCTCTGTACAATGCAAACATGGACTGCTGACCTAGTCATTCGGTGTCCTTCCACGGAGGGACAAAGAACCTCTCCAAGCTGGAGTGAGAGGCCAGTGCTGGGAATGGTGGTTGCAAGGGGCTGGTCTGTGGCCATTGCCCTGGGGCACCTTGCCCAGGGTGTCAGGCAAACACGGGCACAGACCAGACCCTGCTCTGCTGGTCCTTCAAGCTGGTCCCTAGACACCTGGCTGTGCGAGGACACTGCTGTGTGCCCCAACCCTGCACACTCACACACCTTAGATGTTCACTGGTGTTTTCATCAATAGGACACTTTCTTGAGCTTGTTCTTGACAGCAGCTTTGGACAAAGACCTAAGACTTCAGGCACTGCCCTGAGGAGATCACCCTTCTTTATGGAAGCGCTGTTACGGAGGCCAGCTCTGTTATGGAAGTGCCCATTGCCTGTCCCTGCCTGCGGTCACAGGACTGCCATGCAGCATGACTGTGACCAAGCTGCCAGAGCACTCAGTGCTGACACCAACACAAGGGATCAGAAAGAGAGTGTGGATGTGGAAAGAGAACAGCCCTGGAAGACCAAGCGCTGGTGCTCCCTGGCAGTGCTGCCATGCTGGGACTCTTTTCCCCTCCACCCATGCATAAAGGAACCATCCCTGCAGCTCCAAAAAGGCCTTTCAGGAAGGATCTCAGGTAAAAAGATAGTCATTGAAGTGCCCTTTATTTTGTTTAAACACACAGAGAGCATGGCTCCTCATTTAAACTACCACTGAGTCAGAAAAGAAAAGCAGAAAATCAAGTATAAAGGGGACAACAACTTTATCCCAAGTAAAAAAACACCACCAACAACAAAAAATACAGAAGACAGGCTGGGCCTGTAATGAGTTATATTATAACAGCTATGCAGAAGATGGTGGGCAGTTTATGGCTCCAGAAAAACAGCCAGTTATCAGTTTCCACACAGCACACTTGAGCTCCTGGTTCCTCATGCTGTAGATGAGGGGGTTCACTGCTGCAGGCACCACCGAGTACAGAACTGCTGTTACCAAGTCCAGCGATGGGGAGGAGATGGAGGGGGGCTTCAGGTAAGTAAATATGGCAGTGCTGACTAACAGGGAGACCATGGCCAGGTGAGGGAGGCACGTGGAAAAGGCTTTGTGCCTTCCCTGCTCAGAGGGGATCCTCAGCACAGCCCTGAGGATCTGCACATAGGACAGCACAATGAAAACAAAAGAGATGAATGTTACTAAGAGACTAACCATAAGAAGCGTAGGCATCTGAGCAGGAGAGCTTGAGGATGTGGGGGATTTCACAGAAGAACTGGCCCACAGCATTGCCCTTGCAGAGGGGGAGTGAGAATGTGTTGGCCGTGTGCAGCAGAGAATTGAGAAAGCCACTGCCCCAGGCAGCTGCTGCCATGTGGACACAAGCTCTGCTGCCCAGGAGGGTCCCATAGTGCAGGGGTTTGCAGATGGCAACGTAACAGTCGTAGGCCATGATGGTGAGAAGGCAATACTCTGCTGACATCAAAAAGACAAACAGAAAGACCTGGGCAGCACATCCTGCATAGGAGATGGCCCTGGTGTCCCAGAAGGAATTGGCCATGGCTTTGGGGACAGTGGTGGAGATGGAGCCCAGGTCAAGAACAGAAATGTTGAGAAGGAAGAAGTACATGGGGGTGTGGAGGCGGTGGTCGCAGGGTATGGCAGTGATGATGAGGCCGTTGTCCAGGAGGGCAGCCAGGTAGATGCCCAGGAAGAGCCAGAAGTGCAAGAGCTTCAGCTCCCGCCTGTCTGTGAATGCCAGGAGGAGGAACTCATTCATGGAGCTGCCATTGGACATCTGCTGCTTCTGGGCATGGAAACTGCCAAAAGAGATAAAGCAGAAAAATTCAGAGAAGCTTCTCTGAGCCAAATTTGATTCATTCATTGTGAAATACCTAAGGCAGCTTTTCTTTCCTGGGGGACTGTTATGCAGCTCCGAGGCTTCAGCTCTGGTTTGTGCTGGCTGAGTGTGCTGTGCAGAGCCGTGCCCTCTCCCCAGGGGCTCCTGGAGGGTCAGCCCTGCTTTACAGCAATGACCCATGGAGGCAGCAACAGCCCAGGGTGTTTGGAGGGAGGGTTCCTGGGGAGGAGTTCCCTGTGCTGCACTACAGCGGAGGGTGAAATCTCTGGAGGATGCTTTCTTCCACAGAGGAAGGTGGGAGATGAGGTGCAGCAAATGTGTCTCGTTACGCTGTGGTTTAGAAATCAGACACCCCCATCCCACTTGGGAAATGTTCTTGGAAAGGGTAAAATTCCCCCATTGTCCCATTGCTCGCAGAGTAAACCTGCGTCAGTGCTCCCATCCAGGAGGGCTGCTCTGTCCATCAGCCTGGTGCCCAGCTGCTCTGTGCTTGCACCGCTCCCAGCTGGAGGAGGACTGCACACAGAGGTTGTTCCAAAAAAAAAATGGACTGTCCTGGGAGCAGAGGGGTCCTGTTCAAGGTGCAGCTTTAAAAACACCTCTCCTTTCCAGCACAGCTCTGCAGAGTATGATGGAGAGGAGAGGACAAGGATGCTGATTGGCATGGGCAGATCAAGCGCTCTCAGACATCACCAAGGTCCTACAGGAGAGCTGTGCCCTTCTGGAGTGATGCTCACAGCCCCGCAGGACTCCCTGTCCAGCATGATCAGGTGTCTGAAGGTGATGTCTGCTAAGGGAAGCAGTGTCTCAAGCCAGGAAAACTAAGAGAGGGCTTGGGCACCTTGGTCCCAGGGAAACACCTCCAGGGCAGCGCCCTCCAGGTCAGTGCCAGAGCAGGCACTCCCCACCCCCACCCCTTGCCCCACACCACCACTGTTACTGCCAGGGAGCCCAAGAGCAGGAAGAAGAGCAGCACAAGCAGGTGGAGAAACAAAGAAAAGCTCTGTAACTCTCCTCCTAAGGGAAGCAAGGAGAGGAGAGGCAGCCGGGCACTCAGGAAAGCCTTCTGCTCACCCAGCAGAACACAGCACCTCCCGGTTAGCAAAAGCCCAGGGCAGTCGCTCTCAGCCCCTTTGCCCTGCAGAGGGAAGCGGCCCCGTGTCAGGGGAGATGCCCCTCTGCTGTGCCAGAGCTCTGGCTGCAGAGGAGGCACCTCCTGCCCTGGACCACACAGCCTTGAGGGCGGCAGCTCTGCTGGGTGGGAGACGAGAGCAGGGGTCTTGCTCAGAGGAAGGTGTCTGCACTGGAGGGGATGACAGGGAGCTTTCCAAAGTCTCCCTCCCATGACATTGCTGGTTGGAGTTTACTACAACACTCTGCCCATGTGTTTGCAGCCTGGAGCTCTCCCTGGTGGGAACGGTTTTCTCCCTCCAAGTTTTCCCTGTCAGGGATCACAGACCCCATCACCAACTCCTGTCTGCTCAGCTCTCACCTGAAGAAACCTCCCCGTTCCAGGCACTCTCTAGAGGTACTCCCCGTTTGCAGGCAGTGAGGAGCAGGTCAGACAAACCCTGATGAGGACAACAAGGGTGATGTTGGTGCTCTCTGGAGGTAGAGGAGGGGATGAAAGCAGTTGACTTGGCTCCCACCAGACCTGCTGATCTCTCAGTGTAGCCGCTCAGGACTCTCAGCCTCCCTCTCCAAAGGTAGCAGTGCCTTTCCCCTTTTTCCTGAAACAGCAGGAAACTGAAAGCATAGCCTCATGAGAGCTCTTTACCTTTAAGGGATCCCCTGCCATGGTCTTTCTCTGTAAAAGTCCCCTCTGAAATGCCCTGGGCAGCTCTGGATGCATACCCTGCCTTCACCCCTTCCCCCTTGTCTACCATGAGCCCCTGGGCTGGGAGGCCTCCTGACAGACCCTGGAGGCTGTAGGCTGAGATAGCTTTAGGAGACCCTTCCAGGAACGGCAGCTGCATTGCCCTGCACCAAGACACTTACCATGTCAAGGGCTGGAAAGATTCCTTCCCTTGCAGCTCTCCTCTCTCCTCCCACTCCAGGCTGCCTTTAATCTCTCTCTGCCCTACTCCTTTCCCCAGAGCCCTGCTGCGCTTGGCAGAGGAGTTGCTCCTTGGTCGAGCTGTCTCTCTGCACTGCTGCCTGCTTCCCATGAGCTCCCTCCATCCCAGGAGCCCGTCTCAGCCCAGGAGGAGAGGACCTGCCCAAGACGTCACTTGCTCTGCCCCCCACCCCACTCGGCGCTCCCTCCAGGTGTCCCTGGGGCTCTCCAGGAACCTCCTTGGGAAGAGACTGAAGGAATCACCCATGTTGCCTGTCTCACCTCCGCAGAAAAGTTTCTTTGCAGCGGTGCCCTTTCTCCTCTCAGAGTCACAGTTAGGTCTGAGAATCCCCCTTCCTTGGCCCATCATGAGACAGGACACCTGGGCACTGGCAGGGAGGCCTCTCCTTTACCCATGCTGAGAGAAGGCAATCAGCTGAGGCAATGGAGGCATCTCCTCCTGGATTTGTAGTCCTGGGGCTGGAAGGGACCTCAGCTCCCTCCTGTGCCTGCCACAAACCCACAGGAGGTGAGATTCCTCTTGCTTCAGTCATGGTGTCTGCTAAAAATAGGCACCTGCACTCCTTTTCTGTGGTCCCATGGTCATCGATGGAGATGGAGACCAGGAGTTCACACACAAACACCTGGTGGCATTTGAGGTGCCATGTATATTCCACAATAATGGAGCAGTACTGAGAGATTGGGAAACATCTGGGGGCGTCATCCTGCAGCGTGGTGAGGATGCCAGCTGAAATGACGGCGGATGCCCACATCTAGGACATCACCACCCGTCCCTACTGACGCTGTTCAGGGCCTCCTAGAGAGGTGTCCAGCTGACCAAATGGAGTTCTGTGCCAGAGGGAGAGGGAAGTCTTTCTCTTTCTCCCCTCCTTTGGCTGTATTGACTAGCTGTCCATTGCCTGTAACAAGAGCTGTCTCACACAGCCCCACGGAGCCTAACCTAATTCAGGGCAGCTTCTCATTGAATGGCCAAACACAGGCCTGTAGGCCTACATGAGACGCCAAGGCTCTCCACCAAAACTGCGTGTGGCTGGCAGGGACAGCACAGGACCCACATGAAAACCATGTCCCCTCCGAGCGGGTGTGTGACAGACACCCCAGGCACCATCTCAGATTCCTTCAGTGCTTGTGTGCAAGTGACTGATCGCCACCCCTGCAGTGAGGCCAGCCCTGCCCCATCTCTATCCAGCAGATGCACGGCACTGCACGAATAAGAAGCACATTGCACTGGGCTCTCCACTTGTGGGCCTATGTTCTCAGCTTCTTCTTGTTCTCCTCTGCCCCATCCTTTACTCACCCTCTGGACGATACAGCCTTCAAAGAGCCCAGTGAATTTCGAGTGGGCCTAGATCACAGGATGCCCACACCCAAGGACGCTTTCAGCAGCACCTTGTCCTTCCAGGAGATCAGTGCCTCTCTCCACCAAAGGCCCTCCAGGGCTGCAGAGACACCACAGACAGCAATGCCCTCTCCTGCCAGGGCTGCCCAGCCCAGCCCTGTTTCTCTGACCTTGGGGACAGCAGGCATTGCTCTCTTTTGGGGCACCTCATGTCTTTCTTACAATGCCATCTGCCCCCCGCTCCAGCATGTCTCTGCCATGCAGCAAAGCTTTTGCGTACATGGGCTCTTGGGTGCTTGGTCCCCCTGTTCACCACGACAAGGCTGAGCTTGGCCTGGAGCCACAACTCAGGGGCTGCAGCCCAGATGTGCAACACTCTCCTCTGACTGGGAACAGCCAGGAGGAGCTGGAGGCCCGTGGTCTGTCACAAGCTGTGACTTCTGAGGCACAGTGGGACACCTCCCACAGCTGGCGTGCTGCAATGGATGGATAAAGGCTCTTCACGAGGCACAGGATGGGAGCATCAGAAGAGGAATACTTTCTGTGTGAAGGAGTTGCTTGGATGTATGGAGCTCCTTGCTGGGAAAGTCAACAGGTTGGGTGAGCCCTTGTGGGTGAGGATGGGAGGAGAGGTCAGTTAGGGCGACATCGTGATGGGAGATAAAGAACTGGTGATCAAGGGGAGGAGGTGGACAGGCTCCTACTTAAGCAACTCAAGGAAGCCTCCAGATCAGTGACATGGGGCTCTTTGTGGGGACTTTAATGACCCTGACATTCATTGGAGGGGGAACACAGCACTGTGAAAACAGACCAACAGGTTTCTGGAGGGTGTTGGAGCAATTTCTTTGCAAAGCCACCAGCTGGACCAACAGAGATGATGCTCACCTGGATCAGGTCCTTGCAAACCATGAAGAGTGGTCAGGGACCTGAAAACCAGGGTCATCCTTGACTGTAGTGACCATGAAATAGCGGGGTGCAGCTCCTGAGCAGCCTGAGGAGGGGAGAGGAGCAGAGTGCAGGTGTCAGACCTGAGAGGGGAAGACTTTGGCCTGTTCAGGGGGCTTTTAGTGGGGATCCCATGGGCAGCAGTGAAGGGCAGCACAACTCAGTACAGCTTGCCTTTAACGAGAGAATGACCCACAAAGAGCAGTGGTGAGTACATAGCTGACAAGACCAGCCTGGGTGAAGAGGGAACTCATGAGGAAGCTCCATAGGTAATGGATGCAGAGAGGAGGTGGGTGCAGAGACCCACTTCAGATGGAGGAATTTAGAAATAGGAGTGCCTTTTTTTTTTTTTTTTTTAAGAACAATTTTGGAAGCCAGGGTGTGTTGAGTTACAGGAGCACAGATGCCTGGTATCACGCTCCATCTGCAGTTTCCATTGGAGGGTCCAGGTCTTCCACGGTCCCTTGTGGTCACTACCAGTCCAGGTGAGTGTATCAGGCACACCAGGACCTCCTGAAGTGGCACTGGAGGCTTCTGGTCAGGAACTGAGCTCGGCCTGCAAAGATGAGGCAACTTTCTCAACATTTATGCAGTATGGAAACATTTTCATCAGCTGAAATGTTTGAATACTTTTCATAGAGAGAGAATGTTTTCCTGTGCTGCCATCATGAAACTCTCCAGGATGTGTACTGCTCTCGGGAGAAGAAACCTTGATCTTCCTGGCACTTGCTTGGCCACTGCTGTCTCCAGTATGGAGTGTACTGAATCTCACTAATCTTCTAGGTATTCCCACATGTCCTGATTCAGCTGACCATTTCTCAAGTCATCTTCTCCAGCAGACTGTCTGCACAGATGCCTTTTTGAGTGTCCATCTGGTTTTCCTCCTCCCATTACTCCCCATTCACTCAGACCCCTCCCAAGTACCCAGGTGCTGCTTGGTTCCAGGTGACAAAGGCAATGTGCAGGTGGCTCTGCTGCCACGTCAGCCCTTGATGGGTTTCATCCAGAAGGATGGGCAAGCTCTGATCCCTGGAACCTGGGAAGGGAGATCCTTTTCCTCATGCGTTGCTCAGGGCTCTTCATGGAGCAGTGTGATGTGGGGGTGTGCGATGACGAGTGCAGGACAACCCTAGGACTGCCTGGACTCTAGGGGGGGATGAGGAGGCACCAAGGCCGTGGGGCTGTAAGGAAATGGTGTCCCCTCGTGGCTCTTGGTGGCAGTGACAATATTGATAGCTGAGAGGAGAGAGACCTTGGTTGTGTTGGGCAAGTCCCAGCCCCACCAAGGCCCTCATTTGTCCCCACCATGGGCTCTCCCATGCTGTCCCATGCCTGCAGCAGTTCTCCTGCAGACTTTGGCCACCCCCAGATTCCCCACCTCACTGTGTACCTAGGCTTTACAAATGTCTTTTTGTCCTCCCTGCCTTTTGCTTCTAACACAAAGCTGTGGTTTTCTGGGGATTTGCCAAAGCTGTGAATCCCCAAGCAACACATCCAGCTGCTTTCAAAGCTAATGCTCCTCAGTCACCTAAGATATCCCAGCACCGTACTTACTTATCATAGAATCATAGAAAGAATCATAGAATGGTTTGGGTTGGAAGGGATCGTTAAAGATCATCTAGTCCAAGCCTCCTGCAGTGAGCAAGGCCATCTTCAACCAGATCAGGTTGCTCAGAGCCCCGTCCAACCTGACCTTGAATGTTTCCAGGGATGGGGCATCTACCACCTCTCTGGGCAACCTGTGCCAGTGTTTCACCACCCTCATTGCAAAAAAAGTTCTGCCTTATATCTAGTCTCAATCTCCCCTCCTTTAGTTTAAAATCATTACCCCTTGTCCTATCACTACAGGCCCTGCTAAAAAGTCTTTCCCCATCTTTCTTCTAAGCCCCCTTTAATTACTGAAGGGCATCAATAAGGCCTTCCCAGAGCCTTCTCTTCCCCAGGCTGAACAGCCCCAACTCTCTCAGCCTTTCCTCACAGCAGAGGTGTTCCATCCCTCTGATCATTTTTGTGGCCCTCCCTAGATTCACTCCAACAGCTCCATGTCTATCCTGTACTGAGCGCTCCAGAGAAATATTAGAAAAAAAAAAAATTGTTTCACTAATTTTCCAGGAGAAAGCATTGCTTGGGGGGTATTATGAATGTGCATAAATACCCGATGGGAAGGAATGAAGACAAGGGAAACAAATTCTTCTCAGTAGTTCCCACTGACAAGACAAGGGCTGATGGACACAGATAAAAACACATGTCATTCCATCTGAATGCAAGAAAACACTTTTTCACTGTGAGGGTGGTCAAACACTGGAACACGTTGCCCAGAGAGGCTGAGGAGCCTCCATCCATGGAGGTATTCCAGACCCTCCTAGACAAGGTCCTCAGCAACCTGCTCTAGCTGACCGTGTCTCAGCTGGGCAGTTGCACTTGAACTCCAGAGGTGCCTTCTAATCTGAACATGGCTGTGAGTGTGAAGGAGAAAAGTAAGACGGAAAGAAATGAATAACACGTAGCCTTGACAGCAAACACAGTGGGATCCTGTGGAGAGGACCCACGCTGGAGCAGGGGAGAACTGTGAGGAGGAAGGAGTGGCAGAGATGTTCTGTGCTGACCGTAAGCCCCATTCACCATCCCCCCTGCTCCTCTTGGGGTTGGGGTGGGTAGCAGAATTGGGAGCAATGGAGTAATTTGAGCCTGGGAAGAAGGAGTGGGTGGGGAAATGGTCTTGAATATTTTTGCTATACTTTCTATCTGAATCTCTTTTAATTGGCAATAAATTCAATTGATCTTCCCCAAGTCAACTCTTCTTTGCCCATGACAGTAAGGACAGTAGTGATCTCCCTGTCTTTATCTTGACGCATGAGCTGGTCCACCTCATCTTCTCCCTTTGTCCTTTTGAGCTGGGGCTGTGAGTGAGCAGCTGGGTGGGTGTCTGGCTGCTGGCCAAGGCTAACCCACTACAGGACCACCACAGCAGGACTGCTGTGTCCAGTCTGGGGCTCAGCAGCACAAGGAAGATCCTGACAGACTGAAGCAAGTCCTGCAGAGGTCAGAAGGATGGTTGGGGCCTGGATCACATTACGGACAAGGAGAGACTGAGAGAGCTGGGTTTATCAGAAATCCCTCAGAGCAAAACACTGGAACTTAGACCCAGGCCAGCTGGGGAGATCTCAGTCAATGGAGATTTTCAAAATTGGTCGAGACAAGCACCTGATTGAGCTGGAGCTGTCTGAGAAGAGGCTTGGCTGTGAGTCCAGCTGTGGCAAGAGCTGTGGGACTTGGTCCGTAATGAGCATCAGGAGGAAACGACTTTCATTTTGATTAATAATGGCAGTGGAGCTGGGTATCACTAAGCCCCAGAGGAGGACGGGGGTGACCATGCAGCAAAGGATCCTCCACAGGGCTGGTGTGTATGGCCGGAGATGGAAACGGCCAGGGTGTGGGACTGGTCTGGGACAATTTCCTGGGGCAGTTTCCCGAGGGCGTCCTGGAAAGATGGCAGAGATGAGGCCCCTCTCTTCTACACCTTGGATGCCTTGCTTCCTTCACCATGACACCTGGCTCTGCACTGTGAGTGCTGGCTGCCCCTACCCCGCACACTCACACACCTTAGCTCTACACTGGTGGTTTTCTCTCCCGGGCTCTTTCCAGCCCAGCCCAGACCCTCCCCACCTCTCCCCACCTCCCCTGCTCTCTCTCCCCAGCCCAGCCCAGCAGAGCAGCCCAGCCTGGGCTGGCTCCATGGCAATGCCCAGCACAGGCTGCTGCAGAGCTCTGGGCACTCACCCCACAGCCCCAGCCCCTCTGAAGGCCACAGCAGCTGCTGGGGTTCAGGCTCCCCATCAGCCCCAGGGCTGCTGCTGGCCACAAGGGAATGAGGAACCAGAGGCTAGGCACTCTCTGGCTCTCCTGAATTCATCTTGTAGGTGATATCCAACCGCGACTGAATTTTCCCCCTCCTCTGCTCCCACCAGCCCCACTCCCCAGGACAGCACCAGCGTCCTGGCCCTGGGGGTCCTCAGGCAGCTCCTGCAGCTCTCCACTCTCCCCTCCCTGCGACTGCCGAGTCCCCTCTGACTCCCATGGCACTGCAGAGTCCTTTTTCGTGGATACCTTGATTTACTACTTTACTTTTGGGGAACTTCACATTTGAGGGTGTTTCACCTTCTGAGTCTGCATTCATTCCAACCCCAGGGCATGTGATGAGTCCCCATCCTCTCCTGACCCCTCCAAATTAATTTCCAGAGAGTCTGGTATATACCATCAGTCCTGTCATACATGAAGCAACCTGAGGAGATAATGGGGAGCTAAAGGACCATCTGAACTGCCATTGGACACCAAGAAGAGCTCCCTTAAAACCAGACCTTTTTATCCAATGGAAACCAATGTTACCATGAGCTTATTCCCAAAACCACTGAGAAAACAAGCAGAACAGAAACTTTACAAGACCAATACCTTGGACTTTGTCTTGGAATGAACTTTAAAAGAAGTGTCCAACCTTCAGGCACTGCAACTAGGAGGTCCGTTTTTATTGAAGATCTGCTATCTGACAGGCCACATGTGACACAGTGTTGTGCAAGGGGCAGAAATAACAGGACCAATCCTCAACAGAAGGAGCAGAAAAACAGAAAACAATCTTTAAGTGGAATTATGACAAGAGAAAAAATCAGACTCGTGGCCTAAGATAAACTCTGGGAAATGTGGAGAGGGGGGGAAGCAGGTTACTGTCAGTGAAACAGCACCCATTGGATCAGTTTCCACACTGCATCCTTGAGCTGCTGGTTCCTCATGCTGTAGATGAGGGGGTTCACTGCTGGAGGCACCACCGAGTACAGCACTGCCACCACCAGGTCCAGGGATGGGGAAGAGATGGAGGGGGGCTTCAGGTAAGCAAACATGCCAGTGCTGATAAACAGGGAGACCACGGCCAGGTGAGGGAGGCACGTGGAAAAGGCTTTGTGCCTTCCTTGCTCGGAGGGGATCCTCAGCACGGCCCTGAAGATCTGCACATAGGACACCACAATGAGAACAAAACACCCAAAGTGCACAAAGACAGTAACCACAAGAAGCCCGATCTTCCTGAGGTAGGAGTGTGAGCAGGAGAGCTTGAGGATGTGGGGGATTTCACAGAAGAACTGGTCCACAGCATTGCCTTGGCAGAGGGGTAGTGAAAATGTACTGGCTGTCTGCAGCACAGCATGGAGAAACCCACTGCCCCAGGCAGCTGCTGCCATGTGGACACAAGCTCTGCTGCCCAGGAGGGTCCTGTAGTGCAGGGGTATACAGATGGCAATGTAGCGGTCATAGGCCATGATGGTGAGAAGATACAATTCTGCTGACATCAAAAATACTAACAGAAAGACTTGGGCAGCACATCCTGCATAGGAGATGACCCTGGAGTCCCAGAGGGAATTAGCCATGGCTTTGGGGAGAGTGGTGGAGATGGAGCCCAGGTCGAGGAGGGAGAGGTTGAGGAGGAAGAAGTACATGGGGGTGTGGAGGTGGTGGTCACAGGCTACAGCAGTGATGACAAGGCCGTTGCCCAGGAGGGCAGCCAGGTAAATGCCCAGGAAGAGCCAGAAGTGCAAGAGCTGTAGCTCCCGTGTGTCTGCAAATGACAGGAGAAGGAACTGGGTGATGGAGCTGCTGTTGGACATTTTGTCCCTCTGGGCATGGGGATCTGTTCTAGGAGGTAAAGGAAGGGAGAAGTTAGGGCTGACTACTTTCAGAAAAATCTATTCAATTTCTTAGAGAAAGCCCCCAATCTGCTTTTCACTTTTCAGGAAGAGCTTTGGTGAGCTCTGGTTGGTGCTGGCTGAGGGTGCCCCAGGGAGCACCAGGCTCTGCTGGGGGCTCTGCAGGACTCAGTCCTGCCATACAGCAGTAGGTAAACAGGAACCGGGCTGATCTCAGATTAAATCCACTCGTGATATCAAAGAGCTTTTCAGCATTGTCACTCCCAATTCACCTGACTGCAGAGCAGAGCTGTGGGGAGTTTGGGTTGTGCCTTCTCTTCTAGTTGCCCCAGCACAGCTGAGGAGTGGTTTGAATGCAGCAATGCCTGGCATTTCTGCTGCACTGCAAGGGAAACCTTGTCGGTGCAGAGACTGGGCACAGGGACTGTCCCTTAGTGCAGAGTGAGGACAGCCACTCTGTCCATCAGCCCTGCCCTGAGCTGCCCTGTGCTGGCAGCTCTTCCAGCTGGAGGACTATCGCACTCGGGTGTTCCCCCCAAAAGAAAGAGGCCAGTGGTGGGAGCAGAGGAATCCAGTTTCCCAGTGCAGATCTGCAACCCCCTCACCCCATCCCATCATACCTGAGGAGGATCTCAGCTCTGCCCTCCCAGCCAGGGACACAGAGGCCTCATTACAGCTGCCCACATGCAGCCACCCAGCAGCATCTCAATGGCCTTAGCACCGAGGTGTCTTCTCCATGGGGATCCTGCAAAACACAGAGATGCCCTGGGAGAGCTGTGCCCCACTGGAGGGCAGCCTGCAGCCCAGCAGGACCTCCCAAGGACAGAGTCAACTCTCCTACATTAGTTATGTCCTGAAGGGAGGGTGAGATCCCTGCCAGCCGCACAGACTGCAGTACCCAGAGCCCCACAGGTGAACAGGGTGCGAGCTGGATGCTTTTCCTCCATGGCCATATGTGCAAGACATGCATGGGAGAAGAGGAGAACATGCCAAAGGAGCCCTGCCAAGGGAGGCAGGAAAGGGAGACAGAGTCGGACACATGAGTTTTTCTCCTCCTTGGTGGTCAGGCTGCTGGGAAGGCAACTCATGGCCGTGTCCCCATGACATTCAGGGCAGAGGCTCTGCTGTGTGAGTGAGGAGACCAGGGGGTTGCTCCAGGGAAAGCATCTGCACTGCAGGGGATGGCAGGGAGATGCCTGAATCCCTCCTCCCACAGCATTGCTGGGAGCAGGTCTCCCTTCCTGCCCATGGCTCTGCTGCCTAGAGCTCTTCTTGGCCACTACCTGTTCATCTGTGCCCACGTCTCCTCCCTCTCCATGGTCACAGAGCCCATCCCACCTGCTGTATGCTCAGCTCTGTCCTGCAGACAACTCCTGGCAGCAGGGCACTGCCCAGGGGCATCTCTGTGCAGGGGTGAAGGAGCAGCTCAGTGATCTCCTAATGAGAACTGGGGTTTCATTGCCTATTCCAGAGCAGAGAAATAAATTTCCATCTCCCATTGCCCACCCAGCCAACCAAGAGAACACCACTCAAAGCAGAGATTTCTTCCCTTTCAGCTAATCCCCTACCTTGACACCCATCTTTAAAATATCCCTCTGCAAATGTCCTCTGAGTGATGTAGAAGTCTGAGCAGCCCTGACCCATGCTGCACTCTCTGGACAGCAGAGGGATCCTGCCCTGCCTGGGGTCCCTCCTTCCACACAGCTTTTCCCCACAGTGCTGTGGAAAACTCCCTGGGAGGGCTGAGTGCTGACCCAGTCAGACGGCAGAGTCCCTGCCCCAGCACACAGCCTCCTGGTGTGCAGGGACCCTGCTCTGAAGGACAGCCCTGGGCAGCCACAGGTGCACACCAATCTTCAAAACTCCAGAAGGAGCTGTCATGCCCTATCATTCCTATGGCGCACAGGGAGGTCCTCTTCTGCAGCACGTCCTCCTCCTCTACCTTAGAGAAACTGTAAGAATCCTCCTGAAAATCCCATAGGCTGTGGGATGTAGCAGCCTTTGGAGATCCCTCCAGGAACACCAGCTACATTGTCCTGCAGCCAGAGACTTACCATGTAGAGGGCTGTGAAGATCTCTCCCATGCAGTGAGCTCTCAGCATCCTCCCACTCCACACTGCCTTACAGTCTCTCTGCCTCGCTCCTCTCAGCACTTGCAGGCAGTGCCCTCAGCCCTGCTGCCCTTTGCAGAGGAGCTGCTCCTGGGCAGAGCTGTCTCTCTGCAGTGCTGCCCACTTGCCAGCAGCTCCCTCCATCCCAGGAGCCCAGCCCAGCTCAGCAGCAGAGGCCCAGCCCAAGGCACCGCTTTCTCTGCCCCTGTGGGGTCCCTCCAGGTGTCCCTGGGGCTCCAGGGGAACCTGCTGTGAAACAGGCTGAACTCATCTCTGATGTCCCCTCCCTCAGCTGCAGAGAGAGACACTTACTTCCAGCAGTGTCATTTCCCCTATCAGGAAAGGACTTGGGCATGAGAATCCACTTTTTTGGTCCCATCATTAGACAGGACACACAAAAAGGTGACAAGGAAAGATCTAATTTCTTCCATCTGGGGACTTATCCTCAGTTCAGTGAAAAAGGCAGTTCTTTCTGCGTCTTTAGTCCTGGGGTTAGGAAGACATGCAGCTCTCTTTTGTCCATGCCGTCTCTCTCCCATTGCACCCACGGGGTCTTGGAGACTTGGTACCAGGGTTCCTTATGGCGAGTCAGAGCTTGCCTGGTTGCACAGCTCTGTTGCTTCAGCCCAAATGTGCAGCAGTGCCCTCAGCCAGGGGCACAGGCAGGAGGAGCTGGAGCTGTTCCTGAGCAGACAGAGCTGTGACATGGAGGCAGAGCTCAGGACAGCTGCTCTTCAAGGACAGCATCCTCCAAGCTCAGCAAGGGTCCAGATGGAAACTCAGTCTAAACTTGAAAGGCAATTGAAGGGCTCTCTAAGGAGTGTTTACTGCTTCAGGAACAGTTAATGGAAAAACAAAGATCATGTGTGGCCAGTGCTGAATTTAAGAAGAGCAGGTGTAGATAGATGTGAGATTCTGTGTGTCCTCTTTGCCTCAGTCTTCCCCAGCAAGGTCTCCCACGCCTCTGTGACTCAGGGCAGGACTCTGGAGGAGATCAACCAGCAGTGGATGGGGATCTAGTCAGGGATGGCTTGAGCAAACTCCATCCTTCCCAGTGTATGGGACAGGAGGGGCAGCATGGCAGGGAGCTGAGTGAGCAGGCCAATGGCACAGCAAGACCACTCTCCATCATCTTCAGAAGGTCATGGAATCTGTGGCAACTGACTGAAAATGGGAGAATATGAACGTTGCAGGCACCTTTTTAAAATGCCCAGAGGATGAGCAGGGGAATGAAAGGCTGTGCCCCAGATCGTGTTCACTTGGATCCCATTTCTGAAATTTCCCATGTCTGAAAGAGTAGGGGACTGGATTTACCCAGGGCTGCTTGTCTCTCACCATCTTCCTTGCTTTCTGTGCTGAAAGGACAGGATTACTGGACCCAGGGAGAGCAGTGGTTGTCTTTTGACCGGGAAGTCAGTGAACCTTTCAACATCACCCGCCTGCTCCAATATTCTTGTGCCCAAGTTAGGATATTACAGTCTGCCTGTTTGGAAAAATAGGTGGGTAAATAACCAGATGGATGGTCAGGCTCAGAGGGATGTGGTGAATGTGTGGTACTCTGCCTGGAGGCATCTAGCTAGTAGGGTCCTGCAGGGGTCTGTCCTGCCACCTGCCCTGTTTAATGTGTTTTTAATGACCCAGAGGAGATGAGAGAGTGCTTTTTCATAACATTTGGAGAAGACACCACATTGAGGAGAGCAGGCACTACACTGGAGGGCAGGGTGGCCATCCCAAAGGACAAAGAGAAGCTGGAGTGATGGGCCAATTGGAACCTCAGGATAGCCAGTAAGTTATGGCCTTGAGGTCAACTAAGCCCATGACACAACATAGGCCAGGGACTGCCCAGGTGGGCAGCAGCTCTGTGGAAAGGCTTTGTGGTCCTTGGGTTCCATTAGGCAAAAGAGGAGCAATCAGGAAAGAAGGTCAACAGCACCCTGGGCTGTATGAGAGGGAGCACAGCCAGTCTGCTGAGCACTTTTCACACCATAGCCAGAATATTTTCCTAGGTTTTGACATCCTGAAATTCCAGAGAGACCTGGGCAAACTGGAGCCAGGTTAGTGGAGAGCCACCAAGGCCAGTAGGATAGGAGAACTTGTACTGTGAGAAGAGGCTTAGAGAGCTGGGCTTGTTCAGACAGGAGTAGAGAGGATCTTGTGGGAAACATGCAGCAGCATCACTCAGTTCCCAGGAAGATGGGAGTCAGGCTCATGTCCATGACACAAGGACAAGAGGCAATGGGCTGAAACAAGAGAGGGTCAGGCTAGAGAGAGGGAGAAATTATTCCAGCAGAAGGATAGTCAGGGGCTGGAAGCTGTTTCCCAGGGAGCGTGCACTGGCTCTGTCCTGGAATGGGATCAAGATGTGTTTGGATAAAGCCCTGAGTACTCTGTCTGTCCCTGCTTTGAGCAGGAGGTTGGTCCAGACACCTCCTGAGGTCCCTTCCAGCCTGAATGATGCTGTCCTTCCTTCCCCTTCATGTTTTCCACTTCGGGAGAGCTCTTGGGTTCTCCCTGACCCCAGAAGTCATTCACATCAGGTTCAGGGCTGCTTCACAGGTGTCCCCAAACAGCCCTGACCACATCCATTGCTTCCCTTTTCCTTTGCCCAAAGCCAGCTGCTTCTCTTTTACTATCCTTATACCCTCCAAGAATAACAGCCTACAGTGTTAATCCATTCAGAGCCTGTTGCTCAAGGAATGTCAGCATCCACGTACAGAGTCTACAAATGAGCCAGGCATTGAAGCCATCATTGTGGAAAAAGACATGAGGCATTTGACCAGCTCCTTGAATCCAGGAATCAATATGCCATGCCTCCTGAGATTCCCAGGAACGCCTAAACTTGAAGTGCAGAGAAGTGTGAGTCCTCTTTAGGTGTCCAGGAGACAGGGAGAAGAGAGCAGGCTTCAGTTTCCCAAATCCCATGACAGTGTGCAGACCATCCTTCCCTTGGCCTCTGGCATCCCATTTCTTGAGATGCAAACCCGGTGCGTCTTCTGTCGATAATGCACCAATAATCCTTCAGGTATTTCTGCGATTTCCCTAAAAGCGGCATTATCTATGAGTGGCCCTGAGGAGCAGTGGTTGGCCATGTGTAGGTCTGGGATAGAGGTCAGGGGATCAGTTAGAAAGAAGGGGGTGGCTGATGGTGTTAGTGAATCCTTAAAACCATGTCTGAAGCCAGCAATGGAAAGCAGTGGGTGTCTGTGGGTGGAGGAGGAAGAAGAAGATTGTCCTGGGAAGATGGCAGGAAGGAAGGCCCCTCCTGTGCAAATCAGGGATGAGACAGGCATTTCCATCGCATGTGCATGGCTCAGCCTGACAGATGGGGAACGCCCCCTGCTTGGGGTGTCTGTGCTCAGTCATGCCCCATGAGCTGACCTGACTCTCCTCCCCTCCTTCACTCCTCACACTTGGGTGCGTGTCAGGAACCCTCCCTGAGCCTGGAGGATGCACAGCCCTCCTGGGGTGAGGTCCCACCACTGCAGGGGAAGAGGGAGGGTTGGTGAGACACATGGGCACACAGGGAGAGAGCAGTGCAGGTGCAGCAGTGAGTGCATTGAAGGCAGGAAGAAGACTTGACATGTCGGGGGCTGTCATGCTGAAGTGAAATAGGGTGAGTCTTGATTTGGAGGCAGCAGCAGAAGGAGGATGGGCAGCTGAGTGCTGGGCTGGGGAGCTAAGCAGAGGATTCTAGCATGTCTGGGGCTTGGAACTCTTGGGTAAGAAAGCAGCACTAGCAAGGCTTTGGAAGAAACGGGATGGGTTTGGGGAACTCAGAGGCATTGGCAAATGCTCAGAAACACAGAGCTTGGTGCTGGAAGCAAGGAAGCAGGCACAGGCACAGGTCAGTGTAGCTGTGGTGGGGATGGCCAAGGGCCTTGGTGGGGCTTTGACACCCCAACAGAACTGGGACCCTTGTCCACTCAGCTGTGGCTTCTGTCTCTTCCACTGAGACCCACGAGAGGACATGAGGTCCTTACAGCTCCAGCGCCTCGTTGCCTCCTCCTCACCCACCCTCCACAGAGCCTGGCAGGTGTCCTACCACTGACCTGCGCCTGCCACCACACACTCCCACATCACAATGCCCCCAGGCAGAGCCCAGAGCATCACAAGAGGGAAAGGATTCCCCTCTGCAGGGGATGGGGGTCAGGCCTTGGCCATCCTGCTTGGTGAAGCACATCAAGGGCTTTCACAGTGGGAAAACATTTCACATTGAAACGTCCTCCTGTGCCAAGTGCCTCCGGCTCCCTGCTTCACCATCCCCCAGGGACAGGAACCTTGTGTGCTCATTCCCTTCATGGTCTCTTCAGTGATGGCCTTCAGCAGGGCCTGCTAACACCCTCCAAAACCTTCAGCTGTGCTGCTTTTACTTCTCTGGAGGCTTGGTCAGTCTTTCAGGAGCTGCAGTCGAGGAACTCGGCACCAGAGGGCTCATTGCCACACAAAGCACCACAAGGAGCCGAGCCTGGGCATAACTTTCCTTTAGTCCTAAATTCTTACGTGGTTTCCTAGAGAGATTTCAGGAGTGTAGTCAAAGTGAAAAGATGTCAAAGCAAAGAGGCAAAGTGAATCAAATGCTTGATTTTGAATAGCCAGTTCTGCATGAATCCCAGTGTATTTGGGTTATAGGAATGTCTTTAAGTGGAATCTGCACCATCAAGACCCATGTGGGTGGATGGGAACAGCCACCCCCAGTAAGGGGGAATCCCCATGTGCTAGGCTGAGGCATGCATTCAAGATCCAAACCTCTGCAGTGCCCACTTGTTCCAGGCCTCCAGGCAGAGTGTGACTCATTCTGCATGGCCCTCTAAGCCTCTATCAGCTCATTTTGCTTTTGCTACCCATCCCTGCAACTCTCAAGCCTATGGGAGCTTTGGCTTTGGCATCCTCCTTACATCCTGGGGCAAGGTTTCTCAATTCCTTCTTTGCAGCTTCCCCTGTTACCAGCTCTTGGGTGCTCATTTTTTGCCTTGGAGCTCCATCAGTTCAGACAAGCAGCCTCACAAGATGAATGTTTTGGTTTTTTTTTTTCATGGGAACTTGGAGAGATCATTCTTGTCCTTGGAAGAGGCTGTCCTGTAATGACTGTCAGATTTCCTTAAATCGTTCACCCTTCAGAGCTGCTCCCCATGGCACCACTTTTATTGGTCCCCCGAGCAACTCAAAGTCTTCTTCTGTGGAGTCCACCAGCCTGTGCTCTGCTGTGGGTCTTCTTTTGACATCTGGGACTTACCTATTTCCTGGTCACAGCAGCTGAGGCAGACACTGATGATCACATCCCTGGGCAGCTCTTCCTTGTTGGCAAGGACCAGGTCCAAGTGAGCATCACCTTTTTTGGTCCACCTGGCAGCTCTGCTAAGCAGTCGTCCCAAGATCCTCCAGAATGTTGACACCCTCTTGCATTGCCTGGCCACTGAATGCCAGGGCACTTACAGCTCCACATAGAAACCTGCTCATTAACCTGGAGACTTGTTCTGGTTGCTGTCAGAAGACTTTTTCTGCCTACTCTGCCTGATCAAGTAGTTGGTAACTGCCAAGACACTGTCACCCTTCCTGACTCCTCCTCTCTCACACAAGCTAACTCAACCTGTTGCCCATCTCATAGAGGAGCTCCATATATCTGAGCTGCTCCTTCACACAGGGGGCATCCCCTCACCCTCACCCTCCCTGCCACTCCCAGGCCTCTGATCTGAGGCCCCTTTCTGTGGCCAGTGAAGAGAGATCTGTTAAGTGGTGAGCATACAGTCACCCACCTGATGAATCGTGAATGGGAAATGATTCTCTTCTGGGTAGCAGGAGGAACCAAGAGGAGGTGATTTGGGAGGGATTCATCTGAGATAGCTGTAAATGTCTCCACAGAAGCCATTTGCAATGAGTCAGTCTCATCAATCAAAAGAAAGAGGTATTTTCAAGGTAAAAATTTGTCTGAGCTGACTAAGACTGATTTTGTCTTCAGGTCACTGGCAACCCACAGAAGAGGTACTAACCTCCTGGCCGTACAAAAGAAAGAATTGGTTTGAAGTGCAGCAGAAGAGTTCTTTGTTCCTTTAATAAAGTCCTCAAAGTGAACTGGGATGCTTCTACTCTTTATTTATGTGCATTTTCAACTTAGTCGCTAAAAAAAAAAAAAAAGGCTTTTCCTCAGGCCATGCTGCTCATAGTGCACCACTTCCATGTCTCCTGGGTCTCATCTGGCCCCATGAGCATTCCCTGCAGCCCAGACACATAGTCCTGTACTTCTGTGTTTCATCCACCCCGAGTACATGAAATCAAGTGAGGTCTGTATGGTGTGCTTTGTTTTGATTTGTAGGCTGCCAGTAAGGATGTTCTGCGTGCACGTGTGGCGTGAAATACAGTTTGGTCTCTGCACAGACTAGAGGAAGCAGCGCCTGGCACAGCCTTGTTCCTACACCTTGTAAGGAAGAGCTCTTGGAGTGACCTGTGCCTTAACTCTAAGGAGCACTTTCCTGAAGGAACGATGCCCACAGCTGCACCCAGCCTTTTCCCTGGTGTGGAGGAGGTGAATAAGGTGATCAGTCTGGAGGACATGCCATTAGAGCAAGACAAGGGTCTCAGGTATTTGCTGCCTAGAGGTACCAGTGGAGATTCAGTCAAACCTAAGCTACCTACCCCAAAATATCAGAGCCATTGATGCACAAGTGGCTTTGGGTAGGATTTGTCACACTAACATGCCTGAAACAGCTAAGCTAAATCACCACCTGTGATTTCAAAGTCTCTTCACTGAAGAAATGTTGGTGGCATTCATTGCCAGCTTGGATGGGATAGGATTCATCCCCCTAACTTAGGCATTTCAGCCTACACTCATCCATCTTAGTTTTCTGTATTAGTAACATGTGTGCCAGCTTGATTGGAATCGTTTATGTATTTCAGTGTTTCCATGGCTTGGCAGGGAAGTTATTTATACAATGCAAGAAAACTCTCAGATCAAATGCAAAGAAATCTCTCACATTGCGTGACAATCCCATATTTTCATTTAAATGAATGAGCAAATCATGGTTTTGATTCTCTTTCCAAAAGAGAACATTTTTCTTGCCAATCATGAGTAAAAAGTAATCCAGGAAAATTACAAAATGGCAACACTGTGACAGGGATTAGAGGAGATGTTTCTGTTTACTTTTGGAGAGACCTTAAGGTACAGTTGTAACCCTCGTGTCTTCAAAGGACGGCCCCCGCTGAGCAAGAGTCCCTCACTTGTGCAAATCACCAGATGTTGCCCAGCACGTGGCTCAGTGCACCTGGCGTTAGGTATTGAAAAGAGAAGCTGCCGAGCCTGTGCTAAGTACAGTTCCCCTGAAGTGCTATAGACCACTATAGGAGGAGATGATATCAGCCTCTGTACTGCTCCTTCCTCCCTGCTGTCAAAGGAGACCAGGCAATGAACTCATCTGTTTAGACATTGCAGTCATAAAAGTCTGTGTTGGAATAAGTTAATTCCACTGAATTTGCTGGATCAGCTGAAGTATTGGCTCTGAGAGCGTTGCATCAAGGACTGGACATTTACTTCAGCAGACCTGATCTGCAGACAGCTGCCTTGTTACTCAAAACTACATTTCTGACCAATATTCAAGATTTTGTACCAAAGCAGAAGAGAGGTAATTTGAGGCAGCTAAGTTGGACTTTATTTCAGGCATGTTTTTGTTCTAACCAGGAGGTTAATGGAGATGTAAGCGCCACTTGTTAGAGAAATAAAGCCATTATTCTTCTTTCGATTCCGTTCCACCTATTTTCTGTCATTTCCTAAAGATGAAGAAGTTCAACAAAGATCTGCCACCAAAATAATCAGGAAACCAGATTTAGAAGCAAGGAGAAGTTGCATCAGAACTGGCGGAGGGTGAAGCTTGTTGAGAACTGGCCGTGCCATGGAGGGATGAAGCCCTCTGCTTGTTGCTTTCTGTCTCGGTTTCCACACGTAGAAAATGCCATTGCGGTATTCACCAGGGTTTGTGAAGTGCTTGTAGGTCACTTGAAAGGCATTGCTAGGTAAGGCCTTCTTATGGTGATCTCTTGCAGGAGAGAACCTGATGTGATATTCATTTCAGGAATCTTTACACTGCTAAGAAAGAAAGGTCTCATTCCTGCAAATATATCATCATCATGTGTTTGCTCTCCCCACCCCTCTCCCCTTCCAAAATCCACTTACAAAAACTCTTCTCAGGTGGAAAAGTGTTGCCTGAAGATGATCACCTTTCTCTTCAAGCGTGCCTTGAGGGCATCTTTCATCATGTGGTTCCTCAGGCTGAAAAGAAAGGGACTCATCAAAGGAGCTACCACTGTGTTGAGAAGGGCCACTGCCTTGTTGTAGGAAATGTGATGACTTGAAGGCTGGACATACATGAATATGCAGCTGCCGTAGCCAAAGTTGACAGTGATGAAGTGAGGGGAGCATGTAGAGAATGCCTTGTGCCGTGAGGAAGCTGAGGGCAACCTAAGTATGGTGTTAATGATGTAAAGGTAGGGCACTGCTGTCATGCCCAGTGAGCCAAGTAGGATGATGGATGAGGCCATGAAGGCGATCAGCTCAACAATCTGTGTTTATGCCCAGGACAACTTGATCAAAAGCATGCTGTCGCAGAAGAAGTGGTCAATACGATTGGCATTGCAGAAGGGCATCCTGGCAACCACCTTCGGCTGGGGCTGCACGGCTGGAAGGCGCGTCCCCTGGGTGGTGGATAGGGGATCCAGCTCTGGAGGGTGTACCAGATAAAATTGAAGAAGGTGCCGTGAACAAACGCAGCCTAAGGGAAGGCCACCCTGACAGAAAAACCACTGGCCCTCCAAGTCATGGGGGTTGGGCAGGAGGCCAACTACCTCCTCCAGGGGAAAAAAAAAAAAAAAAAAAAAAAAAAGTTGCAGAAACAACGAGCATCAGAAATGGTGGAGATGGAGAAGTCAGGAGGAGGAGATGGAGCTGGATCGGTCGCGTCCTGAGGGGGGAACCGACGGAAGACTGCGCTGTGGCCCTTGACTCCAGAGCACACAGCAGCGGACCAATCGAAGTGGAAGAACAATGTTCGCGTCTTGTGTGCCTCCTGGCACTGAGAGAATTCAGATCCTGGCAACCAGGACAGTGGAGACAACGGTGGCCAGGAAGCCTGCAACCCACGAGCCCAAGAGTAGCTGAAGGCAAAGCTGACCATTCATGAGCATGGGGTACTGCACAGGGTGGCATATGGCCACATAGCGGTCATAGGACATGAGAGCCAGAAAGACAAACTTGATGTAGGCCAGAAGGGAGTAGAAGTAGCCCTGAGTTAAGCAGCCTGGGAAGGAAATGGCTTTGCTGCCCATCAGCAAGTTTCCTATGGCTTTGGGTATGATGGATGTAGCAATGAAGGTGTCCAAGCAGGAGAGGTTACAGTGGAAAAAGTACATGGGCCTCCAGAGGTCTCTTTCAGGCAGAACGAGGGCAATGATCAGCAAGTTTCCCACTAAGATCACCAGGTCCGAAGCCAGGAGAGGGACTGCCATTAGGCGCTGCTGATGGTGGCGGGAGGGGAAGCCCAAGAGAAGGAACTTTGTGACAGTTGTGTGGTTCAACATTTCTGCATCGGACTTGCAGTGAGCAAGGGCAGATGGTCAGTGGAGGAAACAATGCTTGAGGAGGTTAAAAGAAGATGAGACAGAGTGAAAGAATGTAGAAGGACAAGAAAAGGCGTTCACGGAGACATTCACGCAAAGGCTGGAAGGAAAACAGAAGAGAGGAGACAAGAATCAACCTAGAGCAAGAAGGCCCCATTTTATGCACTAGGAGCAAACACAGTATTGGGGTTAGAGTAGGAATCCACTATAAACACGATGCAAGTTATTGTATTTGAGCTCTCTACCCAACAGTCCCTTTACAGTCAGTGGGGAAAAAACAGATGTTTCTCAACCTGTTTTACTCTAGTCTATTTACAGGTATCTTTTAGGATGAGCTACAATGCATTCTAGTGCAAGATAACAGCTCAGCCAAGTGGCTTTAGCCTTTTGATTAGGACAGAAGCAGAGAGAAGGCGGCATGAAGATGGTGACAAATGAGGGGGCGTGTGGGAAGTAAAGGTAAGAAGGCAAGTGAGAGAAGAGGAAAGTGTTATTCCCTGGGAAAGGTTGGGTTTTCAGGGAAAGCCAGAGCCAAAGAGGGAGAAGACAAACATCCTGTGTTTAAAACTATTCCATTTTCAGGACTGTCTTTCCATCCACGCTTGAACTTTGTCAGGTAGAACAGAAAGCTTTATAAACAGATTCCTCCTCAGTCACTGACAACTTTCTTGCTGAAGAACAGTTTTGATAAACCTTTCTGGCTGTCGGAGGGAAAAAGAAAAGAAGATTTGAAAAGCAGCAAAGAAGAGGGGAATAACCAAAGGAAAAACCTAAGAGCATAACAAGATTTAAAAAGATGGGGGGGGAGGGAGGCAGAGAAGGGAAATTCATTCAGTTGCGGGATAAAAATTACCTTGTAAAGCAAACAAATAAACTAAATAAACTAATAGGAAATTGAACCTTCTCTCTCCTGTGGTGTTTGGGGTTTTTTGTTTCTTTTTCTGTTTTTCTTTTCTTTCCTGTGTAATGAAGCTCGGTTTGGTAAGGAGTTCATCCTTACCAAGTCAAGAATTTATTTTCTGAGGGCTTGGAAAGTTTGAATTCTTGGTGCAGTGCTTCTTTCCAAACAGCCTTCCCCTATGCAGGCCATCTCCTTCCTGTCCTGCTGGTTTTGCTTACAAAACCTACACAAGCCTGAAAACCTCAGACCCATCCGGCTCTGTGCAGCTTAGCTGAGATGGGCCAACAAGCCCACATCAAAGGAGGGGGTAGAGATCCTGACACAGGTCTCGCTTCCCAAGAAATATCACAGGGAAAGGAGGAATACCAAAGGCGGGTAGCAGGAAAGAAGGCAGGCAGGCAGGCCAGGAATTAAAAACAGCCAAATCAATGAAAATTGAGGTGAAATGTGACAAACCACTGACATGAATCTATGATGTGCTGGGAGCATTAGCGGGGGGGAAAGAGAAGCCCAGCAGACTTTGTGTGAAGCACCATCTCCTTTCCTCCCACAACCCCTAAAGAACAGTCTATCGGGGCTCCTTTCAAGGCTCTTGTAAAGCCTTTGTGGGTGAGCTGGGAATGCCATTTGTGCTGAGGCACTTCCTCCAGACTGAAGGAGTCTCCAATTTTTCTCCCCCTTTTGTGGAGAACATTTCTAAGGCCTTCGGTACGTTCCCTGAGGAGTCATGGCCTTGGGTGCTAAAGGGTTCCTCAGCAGAGCAGCTCTGAGAGGGTGAGGGGAGATTAATGACGATGATAGCTGGTAGCTAGGTGACCTAATCCCTGCAGAAGTCGAGACCCATTCTGAGAAGTATTCTGTGAGGGAGAAGCACCAAATCTTAAAAGGTGCTGTCAAGAGATGTAAACCCTGAAAGCAGCTTCTGTGGAGTGGCTTCCATGCTACCTGCCTTGTCTTTACAATGTTGGACACCTAAAGGATAGGTGGTTTTTAGTGTCAGAGTAATCTCCTTAGTTTTCCTTGGGTTTGCCAATGAAGTTCAGGACACAGTTCAACATTTGCATTGCAAAATGAATTTCTAAAGATAGAGGAGAGGAGTTGATTCCTCTTCTGCACTTGCAAGGGGAGCCCTGACTGACCAATTGACACCTGGCCTCTTCATTGCAGAGATGATTCATTGCTGCCTAAGGGCCACCTGACTGTCTCCTTCTGCTCCAGAAGGGAGACGATGTCCTGAGGGTTTGGTGCTAAAACTGGCAACATTGTGAAGGCCTCTCTGCCCATCTTAGTGCATCTGAAATAGGACAAGGCATCTCTCTTTCGGTGGAATTGTTCCTCTAAAGCTGAGAGAGAGGAATCTCATTCTTCAAGGCTTTGGGAGTCTCCTTCTTGATAGTATTGAAGAAGACTTTCCTTCTCCCTGAGTACAGATAGCCTCTTAGTCCCCCTTTCTCCACAGGGCTCATGAAAACAAGACCTCCTTTGCACTCTGTGTGGGCAGGCCAGCCCCATCCTCTGGCACTGTCTGGCAGACCACAAACCTCTGCCCATGGACTTGTTCCTGATCTCCTGACTTCGCAGTGGACTGGATGACCCTGCACTTGTCTAAGCTGGGCCCAGATCACTTCTCCTTTCAACCCATTTCTTCATTTCCCAGTGCAGGCAGAGGGTGTAGAGCAGGGGCTGACAGAACCCACTGCTCCCTCCATTTCATATACAGTTTATGTTGCTGTAGGCATGGTAGTCAAGAGAAGGTTTAAAGGGAAATTGGAAGGAGGCCATTGCAGTAGCTCTGCGGGTCAGTAGAAGAGATGTTTCCCAAATTATCAAAGAACCATAGAATGACTGAAGTTGGAAAAGACCCTTTAGATCATTGAGTCCAACCATTAACCTAGCACTGCCAAGTCCACCACTAAACCATATCCCAAAGCACCACGTCTACCCATCTTTTAAGTACCTCCAGGGATGGGGACTCAACCACTTCCCTGGGCAGCCTGTGCCAGTGCATGACTACCAATTCAGAGAAGTAATTTTTCCTACGCTCCAATCTAAACCTCCCCTGGTGCAACTTGAGGCCTTTTCCTCTTCTCCTATCGCTTCTTACTTGGGAGAAGAGACTGACACCCACCTGGCTACAACCTCCTTCCAGGTAGCTGAAGAGAGTGAGAAGGTCTCCCCTCAGCCTCCTCTTCTCCAGGCTAAACAACCCCAGTTCCCTCAGCCGTAAGACCTAGACCCTTCTAGGGTTCTCTAGACCCTTCACCAGCCTCGTTTTTCTACTCTGGACATGCCCCAGCACCTCAATGTCTTGCTTGTTGTGAGGGGCCCAAAACTGAACACAGGATTCGAGGTGCAGCCTCATCAGCGCCGAGTACAGGGGGACGATTACTTCCCTGGTCCTGCTGGCCACACTATTCCTGATACAAGCCAGGATGCTATCGGCCTTTTTGTCCACCTGGGCACTCGGCCGGCTCACATTCAGGTGGCTGTCGACCAACACCCAGAGGTTCTTTTCCTCTGGGCAGCTCTCCAGCCATTTCTCCCCAAGCCTGTAGCATTGCATGGGGTTGTTGTGCCCTAAGTGCAGGACCCGGCACTGAGCCTTTTGAACCTCATACAGTTGACCTCATCCCATTGATCCAGTCTGTCCAGGTCCCTCTGTAGAGCCTTCCTACCCTCCAGCAGAACAGAACTTCTTCCCAACTTGGTGTCATCTGCAAACTTACTGAGGGTGCACTCGATCCCCTCATCCAGATTGTTGATAAAGGTATTAAACAGAACCAGCCCCAGTACTGAGCCCTGGGGAACACCACTTGTAACCAGCCACAAAGTGGATTGAACTCCATTCACCACCACTCTTTGGGTCCAGCCATCCACCCAGTTTTTTACCCAGCAGAGAGTAAATGTGTCCAAGCCATGAGCAGCCAGTTTCTCCACAAGAATGCTGTGGGAAAAAGAGTCAAACGGTGTCAAACACGCAGTTGTGCTGGCGAGCCCTGGCATCTCGCATAGCACTACAGGCCTGTATTTGGCCGTTGAGTAGCTGCCCTGAATTAGGTTAGGCAACGTAGGGATGTCCATGAGACTTCTGCCATTACAGTCAATGGTGATCTAGTATATGCAGCTGATGGAGAAGATGGCTGATGGCTACATCTGCCCCCCTGACTACCTCAGTGGGCTGCCCTGAACATAAGGAGTAGGGAAAAGTTCAGTTGTCCTAAACAGGGGCATCTGCTGCTGGCCAAAGGAAGTCCCCACTAAGCTCAAGGATGATGCCTCCAGATACTGCCCTCTCTGTGAACCGCTGCATTACAGCTTGCAGTTACCTGCACATATCTTGGACCACCTCTGACATCCCACATGTCACCAGGTGTTTGAGTCTGAACAGCTCACCCCTTCCCTGCTGACGCGGAAGTCACGGACACAGCACACGATCAATATGATCAAGCAAAATGTCGGTTTATTACATACACAGCTTAGTTAATATAGTTTCTTGCCTTCCTGATCATGCATAAATTTATCGTTAATTGGTTAACTATGTTTGGCAATATGCTGTTCATGCGCTACTAGCGATATTCTGATTCGTTCATAACAATAGTTCACACGCACCGCCCGCTTCTCCCATATCTTGTTTTCAACATTGCAAGCCAATAGTTTCTTCCTCTTAATCTGCTTGTTTCATGTCTTCCAAACCGCAGTCGACCTTTGCAGCATCCTTGAATTCCTCTTGCGTTAAATGCAGATTAAGTCCACATAGTCTGAGTCTGGGTTGCTCACTACATGTCCTTGGCTTTTCAGATATTCCACAAATCCCCCTTTTTGTTTTTGAGCAATCCAGACTCCATTCATCATACGCTCCACGGCTTTCATGAAATATTTAAAAACACATCTTAATATAAGTATAGTTAATAATAATCCCAATAATAATATAAACCCATGGATAATTAGATCTTTTCCCCAACCTGAAATGCCTAACCCAGCTAACCATGAATTAAAACCTAAAGAGCTAGTCTTTCTACAATTGTTTTATCTGCTGTCCAGAAATCTAAATCTGACTTACAATCCTTTGAATATTTTTCGATACTTCTTCAAGATCTGTAGGTTTGTTTAATATTCAAAATCATTGATGTCGTTAGCTATATCTCTGCATGCATGCCTGATGGTGGAGGAGTTACAAACATACTCCCACTCTTTACCGCCAATCGGAGTCCCCACTAAACATGTCATAAATGGGTTGCCTGCATTTGCTGCCGCTAAACAGATTGAATCTTGCCCTGTTTTATTAGCTAGAGTTACCCAACCATTTGTACGAGGTTGTACTGAAATCCATGAGTGACCACTACCAATGATGGAGAGGAATGACGTGAGAAAACCTATCATGGTAACTCCTGTTGTGGTCCCGACTCTTCTCTCCATGGTTTCACCCAGCGGCTAGGCACCCACCTCAGACCTTCGTCTGTCAAAACACAAACATATCCTCGACCTGTCATCTTAATTTCTGCAGGACCCTTCCATTCTCCAGTTTTTAAGTCACGATATCGTACTTTTACCGATACTGAATCGATCTTCTGTATTCCCGATTGAAATGACATATGGTGTATAACAACTGGAGGAGATTGACGGTCCCCTGTTAACCGTAAATAATTTAAAACGTAAATCGCTTTTGCAAGACGTTCAGCAGGGGCTATTTCTCCCCCCTTTTGTTTTTGCAACAGCGATTTTAACGTAGCATGTGCGCGTTCTACAATCGCCTGTCCTGTAGGAGAGTGTGGTATGCCTGTGATTCTGCGAATGCCCCACAAGTGGCAGAAATGTTCGAATGTTTTATAATATGCAGGACCGTTATCTGTTTTTATCTCTTGAGGAATCCCCAAAGCAGCGATGGCTGCACACATATGTTTTACAACATGTTTGGCTGTTTCCCCTGTTTGAGCAGTGGCCCAGATTGCATGCGAATAAGTATCAATGCTAACGTGTACATATTTTTGCCGTCCAAACTCTGTGATGTGGGTGACATCCATTTGCCATAATTGTAGGGCTCCCAGACCTCGAGGGCTGACCCCAAGACCTAAACCGAATCCTGATTTTTGGCAGGCAGGACAGGATTGGATGATGCCTCGGGCATCTGATAGTTTTAAATCAAATTGTTTCGCCAATACTTTTGCAAATTGGTGTAAAAATTCATGAGATAAACGAGCCTGCTCAAACAGGTTAATATTTTGATTTTTCCAGATGGTAGCAACCAACTTGTCGGCTATGTTGTTTCCAGTCGACAAGCCTTGATCAAATTGATGGCTACGAATATGTGTCACAAAATAGTGTTTAGTGCGTTGATTCAATAAAAATAAAAGTTGCATTAATAACATATATAAGGTGTTATTCTTCAGTCATTTGATCATAGCGCCTTCCAGGCGCTGTACCGTTCCTACTACGTAGAGCGAATCTGAAATTACATTTAGAGGTTTGTCGGGCCAGCGTTGAAAGGCCCATAAAACCGCTCTCAGCTCGAGGGTTTGTAAAGAGTCGGCGGTATGACCTGTAAGAAGTTGATGATTCCATTGATTATTGTCATACCAAGCAATAGCAGCTCGTTTCGATTTTCTACCAGCATCAGTAAATACTGTAAGCCCTTCAACTGGTACTTCTGATCTATAAGGGATGTCTTCAAAGTCCTGATTTTGTAAAAGCGGCAAAATTTTCGTGGAAGGATAGTTATTGGTTACAGTACCTGGGTATTCGGCTAAAGCGATTTGAAACATTTCTGATGTTGCTAAAAGCCAATCTAAATAATTCTGTGCTATAGGTACAAACAGGGTTTCAGGTTCTTGTCCTGTCAGATCACAAATCCTTCTTCTACCTTGGATGATCATATTAGCTAATAGTTCAATCCGTGTACAGATGGTATTTTTTGGCTGATAGATCAAAATACCCACTCTAAAATGTTGATGCGTGGGCTATCTACTTGGATTATCAGTCCTATTAAGTGTTTTCGGTTGGGTGATGAGTTAACAATTAAAAATTGCAAAGGCAAATCACTAATTTTTCTTTGTACAACTGTTGTCAAAACCTTTTTTAGAATGTGATCCAATGCCTGCTCTTGTTCCTTCGTCAGGCTTCGTCGTTCATTGGCTCTGGTTGAGGTTCCCAACAGAGGCATCGAGGGAGCTAGATCATCATTAGTTATTCCACTAACTGACCTTACCCACTGTAAATCTCCCATTAGTTTTTGAACATCTGAGAGCGTCTTAATGTCTGTTTTGAGTATGATCCTTTGTGGTCTGACTGTGCTCCCAGTAATTGTCCATCCTAAAGATTGCCATGGATTTTGTCGTTGTACCTTTTCTGGAGCAATTTTAAGACCTTTCGGTTCTAAGGTTTCTATTAACCTTTGTAAAGTTCCTTCCACATCCATTTTTTCTCCAGCAATTAAGATATCATCCATATAGTGAAAAACTAGTAAAAATGGATGTTTCATTCAGAATGGTTGTAAGGTCCATGCTACAAAATTTTGACACAGAGTAGGTGAGTTTTTCATTCCTTGAGGTAGTACCACCCAATGGTATCTTTTTGCTGGTTCCTGTTTATTGATTGATGGTACTGTAAATGCAAATTTTTCTGCATCTTCAAGATGCAAAGGAATAGTAAAAAACCAATCCTTCAAATCAATGATGAGGAAGTCCCAATTTTCTGGGATCATCACAGGGGAGGGTAATCCTGGCTGTAATGCCCCCATATTTTGCATTACAGCATTCACCGCTTGTAAATCATGCAACAATCGCCATTTTCCAGATTTTTTCGGGATGGTAAAAATGGATGTGTTCCAAGGGCTTGTGGAAGGCACAATGTGACCTGCTTCTAACTGTTCTTTAACTAAATTTTGTAAAATATGCAGCCTCTCCTGTTTCAGCGGCCACTGGTCTACCCACACTGGCGTTGTCGTAGTCCAGGTGAGTTTTAAGATGGGCTGCTCAACCATGGCCGCTCCTAAAAATGCTGGATTACAAGTTTGCCTCCCATTTGGGATAATAGATCCCGACCTATAAGAGCGACAGGCAAGTGCATTACATATGGCCTTGTGGTAACAGTGGCACTGTCTTCAAAATTGAATGCTATCAGTAATTTGCTAATCATCGTGCATTGTGCCCCCCCGACTCCCACAACATTGGTAGCTGCAGGTACCAGTGGCCAATTACGAGGCCATTTTGTGATAGGGACAATAGTTACATCTGCCCCCGTGTCAATTAACATTGACAGTACTAAAGATTGTCCATTAGGATGTCTTAATGTTACCCTTTCTTCAGGTTTTCCCTTGGCAATATCTATTGCTAATAACACATTTGGTACTCCTGTGGATCCAGAACCTCCATGCCCACGTACAATTGAATGCGCTTTAGGGACACACGCATGAAATGGTATTAATTGAGCTATTTTAGACTGTGCTGGTATTGTAAGTGGTGGTGTTAAAGTATATACCATGCTCTTTATGGTTCTGCAGAAATCCGCATCGATGAGTCCTGGTACTATAAATATACCTTTTCGTGATATTGAAGAACAGCCTATGAGCAATGCACTCAACCCATGCCCTAGAGGTCCTTGTTGATCTGAAGCAATTAATTTAACCTCAGACGTTGTTAAGGTTATGTCTACTGCTGTTGCCAGGTCCACTCCGGCGCTACCGGCTGTGGCGGCTGCGCAGCGGTCCAAGCACCCTGCACTTGTGTCTTCACGCGTGGGTGTGGCGCACTCCGCGCCGTGTTTCCCGATTTCCGACACTCTTGGGTGTCGTGATTATCTTTTTTACAATTCGTACACCATTTTTCTTTCCGACCCTCAGTATTAATTGGACTCCTACATTCTTTTTTAAAATGGCTTAGTTTTCCACAATTAAAGCACTTCTTGTCCTTTTTTCCCCCTTGCTTTTTTGATACCAACGGCTTCACTGCTGCACCTACAGCTGCGGCTGTAACCGCAGCCTTTTCTTGTTCTAACATTCGCTGAGCAGCCTCTAGCAACTGTCCTGTGCTGGATCCTCTTGGCAACACACTGAGTGCTCTTTTGGTTTTTTCATCAGCGTTATCAAAAGCAAGCATATCTAAGAACTTTACTTTCATTCCCTCATCCATATCTGGATGAGCCATAATTGCAGTGTGCAAACGATCAATAAACTTGCCGTACAATTCAGTGGGTCCCTGCCTTACAGCGGTAAAAGCAGGTCTAATTTTCTCATCATGCACGTTAATAAGAGCTTTATAAGCTAACTCCTGACTCAATTGCAATGCCTCGGTAGCAAACTGCGCTTGTCAATGAGGTCGTGTAAAAGGCCCTGCGCCCATTAACATTTGAGCCTGGATTCTGAATAACGGATTGCCTTGTTGTCGAGGTATTGAAGCTGCCCTATCACAGGCAGTTTGCCAATGTTGGAAAAATTGTAGTTGTTGCGATGGTGGTAATAGCATCTGGACAATCATTCTAGAATCATAAGGAGTTAATAACTGTGCTGAAAAAATGTGCTGTAATATAGATTGAGTATATGGTGATTTTAAACCATATTGAGTAACAGCGCTTTTCACTTCTTTCAGTATTTTCCAGTCCAGTGCTTCCCATACACCTCTCCCGTTATTATCAACTCCAACAGGAAAAGCCATGGGTAAAACCTGTCCCTCTATCATGGCATCTCGGATAACACCTTTCCATCGCATTGACGGATCCCCAACTCCTCCCACCAACATCCCTTGCCCGAATACCCCCCCCCCCCGACGGTTGTTGTGGTGGCAAAGACGGAAAAGCACCAGTTTCCACCGGTGTCCTAGTTGGAGCAAAAACGTTGGGTGCTGACCGTCCTGGGTATAATGCGGACAGTGACGTTGGTGGGTTTTCTGGCGGGACCGCCAATTGCGCTTCTAAAGTCTCTAGTCTTTTTATCAATTCCTGTAATTCAGCTTTCTCCTCTAGAACACCATTGTTTTCCTCCTCGTCTTCGCCACCTGGTGGCAAAGGAGGGTAAAGTGAGGTGGTCGCCACCGGTGAGGGAGGTCGATTTGGTGGATCAGCCTCATCATAACTCGGAGGGCGGTCCGACTGTGGTACATCGGGCGATGGTGGAGTAGCCTCCACAGCGTTTTTTTCTGGTAACTGCACTTCGGTGGTGGTGGGAGCTGCAGTTGCAGTCCCTGCTAGGATCCGGACCCCTCCTGCAACGCAGGCCGGGGTCGCTGCAGGGATTGTCGGACCTGAAAACAACCTACTGGTTGCAGAGGTGAGCCCGCCACCTGGAGTCAAAGCCACGAATGCCGATGCAGCGACTTGCCGCTCCTCCTCCATGCTTTTTAAAGTTTCATGAATCAGTCTCCACACAGTGGGGAATTTGCTTGTCTCTTTGGATCCTTTATTTATTTCTTCCCACAGTTCTGCCCCTATTTTCTCCCATGTCATAGCATCAAAGGCACCTCCAACCGTGGGGATCAAATCCTTTCCTTTTGCCCAGAGCAATAATGCTTTCAGAGTAGACGAGTCACAACTTATACCTCTCGTTGAGAGGATATGTTGGAGGAGCTTAACCACCGCTGACTCTTCTTTTGTCATGGTAGCCCCCATCTCCTCCCCGGCCGCTCACCTGATCAGGGTGAGATTCCACCTTTCGCGCTAGCGTTTCCCGAGTGCCGGGGCAGCACTCACCTTCAGCCGGCTTCTGCCCGTCCGTTCTCGGTTTCGTCAGAAAATCCAACTCCGATCTGAGGGTCCCTGTTCGGGCGCCACCTGCTGACGTGGAAGTCACGGACACAGCACACGATCAATAGGATCAAGCAAAATGTCGGTTTATTACATACACAGCTTAGTTAATATAGTTTCTTGCCTTCCTAATCATGCATAAACTTATCGCTAATTGGTTAACTATGTTTGGCAATATGCTGTTCATGAGCTACTAGCGATATTCTGATTCGTTCATAACAATAGTTCACACGCACCGCCCGCTTCTCCCATATCTTGTTTTCAACATTGCAAGCCAATAGTTTCTTCCTCTTAATCTGCTTCTTTCATGTCTTCCAAACCGCAGTTGACCTTCGCAGCATCCTTGAATTCCTCTTGCGTTAAATGCAGATTTAAGTCCACATAGTCTGAGTCTGGGTTGCTCACTACATGTCCTTGGTTTTTCAGACATCCCACACACTGCCAATACGTTTTCAATACCTCTCTGCCAAGGCAATGCTGTGGACCAGTTCTTCTGTGAAATCCCCCACATCCTCAAGCTCTCCTGCTCACACTCCTACCTCAGGGAATTTTGGGTTATTGTGGTTAGTCTCTTTGTGCACTTTGGCTGTTTTGTTTTCATTGTGGTGTCCTATGTGCAGATCTTCAGGGCCATGCTGAAGATCCCTTCTGAGCAGGGACAGCACAAAGCCTTTTCCACATGCCTCACTCACCTGGCCGTGGTCTCCCTGTTTATCAGCACTGGCACGTTTGCCTACCTGAAGCCCCCCTCCATCTCCTCCCCATCCCTGGGTCTGGTGGTGGCAGCTCTCTACTCGGTGGTGCCTCCAGCAGTGAACCCCCTCATCTACAGGAACCAGGAGCTTAAAGACACATTGAAGCAGCTGATTCAATCAGCTCTTTTCAGCAGCATTAACCTGCTCGTGTCTCTTCAGAAGTGATTTCAAATTCATCATCGGAACCTCCTGCGCTTTGGGCATTTTGCCTGTGATAACCGTGTCTGTCCATGCCTGCATCCACTCCACTCCACCAGAGGCCTGAACGCAGCCTGTCTGACCCAGAGGCCTGTTCACATGTGGCTGGCACAATGGTAGATCTCGCCTCCCATGTCGCATCTCTGGAATATAAGGGGATTTCCTCAATGCTGGTGTCTGGAGGTTGGGCTCTTCTGCCAAAGCTGAGGTCAGGCTGAAGAAATTGCCCCCACAATGCCGTGCTGCTTTGCTTGGCTTCTCCATGGGATGGGGGAGGAGGGCATGGGGCAATGTGTTAGAGAATGGGCCTGGGCTGAGCCTTCACCTGTGGGTGCCCAGTTCCTCTGGAGATGGTGAATGATCAACAGGGATCTGCCTGGGACATCACCCCATGGCTTTCAGGCACCACGGCCCCATCGCTCTGCAGAGCAGTACCAACAGCTCGGGGCCCTGTGGAGAGCACAGGGAGGGGGTAGGAGCCGCAGGTCAGGCCAGCATGGACAAACTTCCCTGGTGAAAGGCTCTCTGGGGGCAGGGACATCCTGGAGAAGAGCAAAGATACTCTCTGCTTCCAGGGGGTTATAAATGACAAAGAGAAATCTATTTCTGCATGCACCAGCTCGGGCAGGCTTTTCTATTGCTTGGGCAGCTGGAGCAGCCTGAGGGCTCCCTGGGCCAGGAGTCTTTTCCTGGGAGAGGGGCTGGCACAGAGGGGCTTGCTGGCAGTGGACAATAAGGATGTCTTGGAGACAGGAGCAGCCACTGGCTTCCATTTCCTCATGCCATGGCTGGCCCTCAGCCCTGGGGCTGATGGGGAGGCTGAGACACGTCTGCCTCCCAGGAGCTACTGTGACCTTCAGAGGGGCTGGGGCTGTGGGATTGACTGTGCAGAGCTCTGCAGTACTCATCAATGGGCACTGCCATGGGGTCAGCCCAGAATGGGCTGCTTTTCTAGGCTGGACAAGGGGGAGATGGGTAGGGGGTGGGAAGTGATGGGGAGGGCCAGAGAGGGACTGGGCTGGGCTGGAAAGTGCTCGGGAGAGGAAGACACTGAAGTTAGCTGAGCTGTCTGACCTTGCAGGGTGAGGACTCACACCAGGGGTTGGTGCTGCAGAGCCAGGGCTCGTGGAAGGGAGCTGAGACTTGCAGACATAGGAGAGAGGAGGCTGCTCTGTGCCTTTGGTGCCACGGAGAGTTGGGGCAGGTGCCCCAGGGCATTTGTAACCCCCCAGCCTTTCTCCCTGGCCATTTCCAGCACTGGCAGCACACCCCAAGTTCATGGGTGAATTGTCCTGTTTGGCCATTTCCAGCCTCCTGCTGGGCTCAGTGCTTGAATCCCTCTGCTTGAAGCAAAGGACCTCCAAGATGGTCAGGGACTGGAGCACCTTTCCCCTGAGGAGAGGCTGAGGGAGATGAGCCTGTCCAGCCTGGGGAAATGAAGGCTGAGAGGACCTCACTGTGGCCTGCCAGTACCTACAAGGACTTGATGGAGAAGAGAGAGACAGGCTTTTCACCGTGGGGCATGGCGGGAGAACAAAAGACAGGGGGTGGGAGGTGAAAGAGGAGAGATAAAGCCTGCAGATAAGTGTCGTGGTTTAACCCCAGCCAGCAACTATGCACCACACAGCCGCTCGCTCACCCCCCGCCCCCCGTGGGGTAGGGGAGAAAATTGGTAGGGTGAAAGTCAGAAAAACTCGTGGGTTGAGATAATAACAGTTTAATAATTGAAGTAAAATGAAATAGAATGGTAGTAATAATAATAATATAATACAATAATAATAATGTAAAGCAAGTGATATACGACACAATTTCTCACCACCCACCGACGATGTCCAGCCCGTTCCTGAACAGCAATCGCCCCTCTTTTTTCCGGCCAGCTCTCCTCAGTTTATATACTGAGCATGATGTCATATGGTATGGAATAGCCCTTTGGCCAGTCTGGGTCAGCTGTCCTAGCTATGCTCCCTCCCAGCTTCTTATGCACCTGGCAGAGCACAAGAAGCTAAAAAGTCCTTGACTGGTGTAAACTCTACTCAGCAAGAACCAAAACATCAGTATCTTATCAACATTATTCTCATCCTAAATCCAAAACAGAGCACTCTACCAGCTACTAAGAAGAAAATTAACTCTATCCCAGCTGAAACCAGGACAGTATCCACCCCTTATTCCATACCATTTACGTCATGCTCAGGTCCCACATTATCCAATACATCCTCATTAACCACCACCCCACTTATTCTATGGACCACTCCTGTAAAATGTCTGTAAAATGTCCATAAACATCCACAAATGTCCACATAATGTCCATTGAGTTCATTTAGTCCGTGACTTTGGGCTTCATCTGTCATAACAGTCTTTCAGGGCAGGAGAGATGGTGTGTGGTGTTAGATTGTTGCATGCTGAAGCCAGTTCTGGTTCCATCACCGCTGTACTTTGCTTGGTTTCCTCAAAGTTCATTCTTAATTAATTTGAGTGATTCTTACTGTATACTGTTGATATAGCATATAGCAACCATAGTAGTGATGACATCCAGTATTATATAGCAACTAACATTATACAATTCAGTTCATTGGCTATTTTCACCCAAAATCAAATGCCCTTGAGGTACACATCGGACTTCCCCATCGTCCTGCATCACCCACCAAGTACATCCAGGTCCTTGAGCAAAAGCAATTCCACGAATGGGCTTACCTCTGCCTGAAGCAGGAGTAACCCAGACCGTCTTCCCTGTCATATTTTTTAGGTGGATTACAGGGACTTTATCCCCCTCTACAGTACGTAAAAGTCTTGACTGGGCAGGGCCAGCTCGATTGGCAGATCCCCTAGTGTTGACTAACCAAGTGGCCTCTGCTAAATGTGTATCCCAGTGTTTGAATGTCCCACCACCCATTGCTTTTAGTGTAGTCTTTAACAGTCCATTGTATCGTTCGATTTTCCCGGAGGCTGGTGCGTGATAGGGGATGTGATATACCCACTCAATGCCATGCTCTTTGGCCCAGGTGTCTATGAGGCTGTTTCGGAAATGAGTTCCGTTATCTGACTCAATTCTTTCTGGGGTGCCATGTCGCCATAGGACTTGCTTTTCAAGGCCCAGGATAGTGTTCCGGGCGGTGGCATGGGGCACGGGATATGTTTCCAGCCATCCAGTGGTTGCTTCCACCATTGTAAGCACATGGCGCTTGCCTTGGCGGGTTTGTGGGAGTGTGATATAATCAATCTGCCAGGCCTCCCCATATTTATATTTCAGCCATCGTCCTCCATACCAGAGAGGCTTGAACCGCTTGGCTTGCTTGATTGCAGCGCATGTTTCGCATTCATGGATAACCTGTGCAATAGTGTCCATGGTCAGGTCCACCCCTCGATCACGAGCCCATCTATATGTTGCATCTCTTCCTTGGTGGCCTGAGGTGTCATGGGCCCACCGAGCTAGAAATAATTCACCCTTATGTTGCCAGTCCAGGTCCACTTGAGCCACTTCAATCTTAGCAGCCTGATCCACCTGCTGATTGTTTTGATGTTCTTCAGTGGCCCGACTCTTGGGTACGTGAGCATCTACATGACGTACTTTTACAACCAGGTTCTCTATCCGGGCAGCAATATCTTGCCACAATGCAGCAGCCCAGATGGGTTTGCCTCTGCGCTGCCAGTTGCTCTGCTTCCATTGCTGTAACCATCCCCACAGGGCATTTGCCACCATCCATGAGTCAGTATAGAGATAGAGCATTGGCCACTTTTCTCGTTCGGCAATATCTAAAGCCAGCTGGATGGCTTTCACCTCTGCAAACTGACTTGATTCACCTTCTCCTTCAGCAGTTTCTGCAACTTGTCGTACAGGACTCCATACAGCAGCTTTCCACCTCCGATGTTTCCCCACAAGACGACAGGACCCATCAGTGAACAGGGCATATTGCTTCTCATTTTCTGATAGTTTATTATATGGCGGGGCCTCCTCAGCACGCGTCACCTCCTCCTCTGGTGATATTCGGAAATCTTTGCTTTCTGGCCAGTCCATGATCACTTCCAAGATTCCCGGGCGACTGGGGTTTCCTATTCGAGCCCGTTGTGTAATCAGTGCGACCCACTTACTCCATGTAGCATCAGTTGCATGATGTGTACAGGGGACTCTCCCTTTGAACATCCAGCCCAACACTGGCAGTCGGGGTGCCAAGAGGAGCTGTGCTTCAGTACCAACCACTTCTGAAGCGGCTCGAACCCCTTCATAGGCTGCTAATATCTCTTTTTCAGTTGGAGTATAGCCATCCTCGGATCCTCTGTATCCCCGACTCCAAAACCCTAGGGGTCGACCTCGAATCTCCCCTGGTGCTTTCTGCCAGAGGCTCCAGGTAGGACCATTCTCCCCGGCTGCAGTGTAGAGCACATTTTTAATATCTTGTCCTGCCCGGACTGGCCCAAGGGCTACTGCATGGACTATCTCCTGTTTAATTTGTTCAAAGGCTTGTCGTTGCTCAGGGCCCCATTTGAAATCGTTCTTCTTCCGGGTCACTTGATAGAGAGGACTTACGATGAGACTGTAATTTGGAATATGCATTCTCCAAAAACCCACAACGCCCAAGAAAGCCTGTGTTTCCTTTTTGCTGGTTGGTGGGGACATGGCTGTGATTTTGTTGATCACATCCATTGGGATCTGACGACGCCCATCTTGCCATTTTATTCCTAAAAACTGGATCTCCTGTGCAGGTCCCTTGACCTTACTTTGTTTTATGGCAAAGCCAGCCTCCAGAAGGATTTGGACTATTTGCTTCCCTTTCTCAAAAACCTCTTCTGCTGTATTACCCCACACGATGATGTCATCAATGTATTGCAGATGTTCCGGAGCCCCACCCTGTTCCAGTGCAGTCTGGATCAGTCCATGGCAAATGGTGGGGCTGTGTTTCCACCCCTGGGGCAGTCGATTCCAGGTGTACTGGACCCCCCTCCAAGTGAAAGCAAACTGTGGCCTGCACTCGGCCGCCAAAGGGATTGAGAAAAACGCATTAGCGATGTCAATTGTGGCATACCACTTGGCTGCCTTTGATTCCAGTTCATATTGAAGTTCTAGCATGTCCGGCACGGCAGCACTCAGTGGCGGCGTGACTTCATTCAGGCCCCGATAGTCTACTGTTAGTCTCCACTCTCCATTAGACTTTCGCACTGGCCATATGGGACTGTTAAAGGGTGAGCGAGTCTTGCTGATCACTCCTTGGCTCTCCAGTTGGCAAATCAGCTTATGGATGGGAATCAGGGAGTCTCTACTGGTGCGATATTGCCGCCGGTGCACTGTTGTGGTAGCGATTGGCACTTGTTGTTCTTTGACTCTCAGCAACCCCACAACAGAAGGGTCTTTCGAGAGACCAGGCAGGGTAGACAGCTGTTTAATTTCCTCTGTCTCCAAGGCAGCTATACCAAAAGCCCACCGGTACCCTTTTGGGTCTTTGAAATACCCTCTCCTGAGGTAGTCTATGCCAAGGATGCACGGTGCCTCTGGGCCAGTCACAATGGGGTGCTTCTGCCACTCCTTCCCGGTTAAGCTCACTTCAGCCTCCAATACAGTCAGCTGTTGGGATCCCCCTGTCACTCCAGAAATACAGATGGTTTCTGCCCCTTCATAGCTTGATGGCATTAGGGTACATTGTGCACCGGTGTCTACTAAAGCCTTATACTCCTGTGGGTCTGATGTGCCAGGCCATCGAATCCACACAGTCCAGTACACCCGGTTATCCCTTTCCTCCACCTGGCTGGAGGCAGGGCCCCTCTAGTCCTGGTCATAGCGTTCGTTACTCACTTCTTGTAAATGCGAATCAAAAACCCCTGTATTAAGATCGGAAGCAAAATCAGCCCTTCTACCCTGTCTGGGGAACTGCTCACTGGAAACTGGAGCAGCAATTTTCCTGGAAGAACCACCTTTTGTAATTGTTTTTCCTTGCAACTCACGTACTCGTGCCTCTAAGGTCGAGGTAGATTTTCCATCCCACTTCCTCATGTCCTCTCCATGGTCACGCAGAATAAACCACAGGGTGGCCCGTGGTGTGTATTCACTGTATCTTCTCTCTTGAAGAGAGGGATGCTTACTCCTGATGGCTGAGATACTGGTCCGTACAGGTGAGGAGTAGGACATGTCCTCTTTGAATCGCTGGAGCTCCCGGGATAATTTCTCAGCTATCACATCAGGCAGTTTCTCCACAGCCGAGATGCAGGACCGTAGGGAGGAAGAGAGACTTTCTTCGTATTGTCGGAGTTGGCCAGCCACTTCTTCCACTGTTGGTGCCTCTTCATCTTTCCAGGTCATTACTGCCAGAGAGTTTGCATACGATGATGGTGCGCCCCGTACAAGCTTCCGCCACATGGATCGTGTGCACTGGGCTTCATCTGGATCTTTGGATAACTGCTCATTGTTTAAGTCATTATGCATCACCTCTAGCACGGCTAATTCTCTCAGGTATTGGATACCTCTCTCTATGGTGGTCCACTTGCCTGGCTGACATAGAAAATCTTCCTTGAAGGGATACCTTTCCTTCACAGCTGCCAGAAGTCGCCTCCAGAGGCTGAGGACTTTTGCCCCTTTTCCAATCGCTTTGTCAATGCCCCCTTCCCTAGAAATGGATCCCAGCTGCTTGGCTTCCCTACCCTCTAATTCCAGGCTACTGGCCCCATTATCCCAGCATCGGAGCAGCCAAGTGATGATGTGCTCGCCTGGATGACGACTAAAATCCTTTCGCATATCTCGCAGCTCACTCAGGGACAGAGATCGGGTTGTTACCATCTCATTTGTGGGTTCTGCCTCTTCCTCCTCCTGTTCTTGTGATGGCCCTGGTTCATCATCAGCCCTTACTAAACGAGTTGATTTTCTCGTGTATTTTTTCTTCTGTATAGGGGCGACTGATACTGGTACAGATTGGTTCTCTGGTGTAGCCACAGCGTCTGTTACCGGGACCGGTATAACTGCAGTGCCTGTTGCTGGGGCTGGCATAGCCACAGCGCCTGTCGCTGGGGCTGGCATAACCGCAGCGCCCGTCACAGGGGCTGGCGTATCGGCAGTGCTTGTCGCTGGGGCTGGCATAACCGCAGCGCCCGTCACAGGGGCTGGCGTATCGGCAGTGCTTGTCGCTGGGGCTGGCATAACCACAGTGCCCGTCGTTTTGTTGTCAGATCCAGAGACCTTCTCTTCCCCTTGAGGGTTCTGAATAGTGTTGAATAGGGCTCGGTAGGCATGGGCTAGGCCCCAGCACATTGTAGTAATTTGTGTCTCCCTAGAACTGTCAAGATGACAACATACTTTCTCTAAATGTTCTACTAATTTTTCAGGATTCTGCACTTGTTCAGGGGTGAAATTCCAAAACATTGGAGGGGCCCACCGTCCTAGGCATTTGCCCATGCTCTCCCACACCCCCTGCCACTCATAACTTTCCAGCCTTGGGGCAGATCTCTGTATGATATTCTTAAAATGCTCATTAACCTTAGACAAAGCCGAAACAATATTCCCAAGAACTATCAATAGATATATCTTAACTACCCAAGGATGTTCAAGATAGAAAAAAGTTGTTGTAATGAAGGAGGAAACATCATCGAAGAAGGCAGCGAAGGTGCCATTCTGTATTTCCTCCGTAAAAAACTTCTCAGAGGAAGAGGTATAATTGCTAATTGTCTCCATGAGGTGGTACCCGCAGTACAGTAATGGCTTCAGTACAGAACCCAAATACCAGATAGCGCTCAAGGTCAGTGTTTTAATAACAAATCTCCCAGGCAAAACACCACTAATCACGGCAGAGCACAGCAAACTGCAACACCCAGCACCAAACTTTAACACGTACTGCAGAAACAAGAGCATGGTGCAGATGAATCAATATTATGATCAACTGTTAACAGATACAAATTCCTTAATACACTCTGATTGATCTGTTATTATCTCAAACCTTTCATGCCCCACGTTGGGCGCCAAAAAGGACTGTCGTGGTTTAACCCCAGCCAGCAACTATGCACCACACAGCCGCTCGCTCACCCCCCGCCCCCCGTGGGGTAGGGGAGAAAATTGGTAGGGTGAAAGTCAGAAAAACTCGTGGGTTGAGATAATAACAGTTTAATAATTGAAGTAAAATGAAATAGAATGGTAGTAATAATAATAATATAATACAATAATAATAATGTAAAGCAAGTGATATACGACACAATTTCTCACCACCCACCGACGATGTCCAGCCCGTTCCTGAACAGCAATCGCCCCTTTTTTTTCCGGCCAGCTCTCCTCAGTTTATATACTGAGCATGATGTCATATGGTATGGAATAGCCCTTTGGCCAGTCTGGGTCAGCTGTCCTAGCTATGCTCCCTCCCAGCTTCTTATGCACCTGGCAGAGCACAAGAAGCTAAAAAGTCCTTGACTGGTGTAAACTCTACTCAGCAAGAACCAAAACATCAGTATCTTATCAACATTATTCTCATCCTAAATCCAAAACAGAGCACTCTACCAGCTACTAAGAAGAAAATTAACTCTATCCCAGCTGAAACCAGGACAATAAGGAAAGTCTGTTTCAGTGTGAGCTGAGCCAAGCATTGGAGCAGGTCACCCAGAGATGCTATGCAGACTCCGTCCTTGGAGGTTTCCAAACTCAGACTGGATCAAGCCATGAACAACCTGGTCTGACCCTTTTTTTTCTGGCAGGTTGGACTGCAGAACTCCCGAGGTCCCTTACAACTTGAACTGATCCTATGGTGTCAGGCCCCTTCTCTGATAACCACAGAGTAAATGTTTATGGGGCAGGAATCTTCCTGTGCTGTATGTGACCACCTAAACTAACATCTCAGCCAGCGAAAAGAGGCCGATACCCCAGTGTGACTCTCTCTTGGCAAAGACTGAGGGGTATCGCTGACAGTCCTGGGCAGGAACTGTCTTGGGGGCACAGGGCTCTGGGCAAGACACAAAATGACCTTTTTTTTAAATGCTGCTAGCCTGATGTCGTGGTTTAACCCCAGACAGCAACTAAGCACCACGCAGCCGCTCACTCACTCCCCACCAGTGGGATGGGGAGAGAATCAGAAGGGCAAAAGGGAGAAAACTCGTGGGTTGAGATAAGAACAGTTTAATAATTGAAGTAAAATAAATTAGAACAGTTAAATAGGCAAAGCAAAAAACTTGCACGCAAACAAAACAAAACAAGGAATTCATTCACTACTTCCCATGGGCAGGCAGGTGTTCAGCCATCCCCAGGAAAGCAGGGCTCCATCAAGCGTAATGGTTACTTGGGAAGACAAACGCCACCATACCCAGTGTCCCCCCCTTCCTTCTTCTTCCCCCAGCTTATATACTGAGCATGACGTCATATGGTATGGAATAGCCCTTGGGCCAGTCTGGGTCAGCCCTCCCCCCTGGCTGTGCCCCCTCCCAGCTTCTTGTGCACCCGGCAGAGCAGGGGAAGCTGAAAAGTCCTTGACCAGTGTGAGCGCCACTTAGCACCTATTTAGCAACAGCTTAGCGCTACTTAGCAAGAACCAAAGCATCAGTGTATCATCGACATTGTTCTCATCCTAAACCCAAAACACAGCCCCATACCGGCTACTAAGATGAAAATTAACTCTATCCCAGCTGAAACCAGGACACCTGAAAAGAAAAATGTTTAGAAAATGTCAATAAACATAAAACAAAGAATTAAACAGAAAGCTGCAAAGAATATGTTTGAAAACACTTTTCAGCTCTTAAATTTTATTGTGGTTGGATGCAGAACCCAAATGCCTTCAGCTACAGCGACACAGACACCTCCTGCCAGTACAGATGCCCTGGGAACCCCCTGCCCAGCCTCTGCCTGCAGATCCCAAGGGGCTCTGCTCTCCCACACGTCCTGCCTGAGAGCTGCCAGCCCCAGGCAAACACCTCAGGTACATGGAGGCCTCTAAACGCTGCCCTGGATGTTTTATGGTCAGGCAAACAAGGTCTGCCTGGAAAGGTGAACAAATCTGCAACACTGAGAAAAAAAATAGGAGCCCATTTTCACCAGCTGAAACAATTGAGTACTTTTAATATAATGGCAGGGTTTTCCCATCATGCCAGAATGGGAATTTGCAGGGAGTGCATTAATCATAGGAGAAAAAGTATTGATCTCCTGTACTTGCATTATGGCTGCTCTATCTATTATATTATGCTGTGTATTCAATCTCCCTTGTCTTTCAGGTCTTCCCACCTCTCTTGATTAAATGGCCATGTCTAAGGGCATCTTCTCAGCAGAGGCAGCAGGACATTTGCCCTTCCCATTGCTCTCCAGAATCCCCCCTCCCCCTGCTTTTTGTTCACTCAGATACCTCCCAATTATCTCGACGCTGCTTTGAGTTTCAGGGACTTAGAAGCTCACCCCATCTTTCAGAAGTCAAATGAACTCTTTAATCAGCTCCTTCCTTACATTTACATCTATCCCTTCCTATCTCTCTGTCAAAAACAGTTCTTGTATGGCTGTCGTCGTTGGCCATCTCCACCCCAGGATGTCCTATGCTCTCCCACGCCTGTGCCTGTTTCCCTACAGGCTGTAGACACACGATCCACTTCCCCACCTTGCTCTCATCCGCCCATGTCTCTGCCTGTACCAATATCTCTGAAACAGAAAGCCACGGGCTGATCACAGACAAACACCACCACCACCAGTGACCCGTTGCACCATGCCACTACCCTTCAAGTGACATTTCATCTTCCTCATGCCCAGGCTCAGACTCCAAAGCTTTTCCTTCCTCATGCTGTTTCCTCTACAAAGGAAATCTTCGTCCTCCCTGAAACCACCTTTCAAGCAATTGCAGGCTACTACAACCTTGCCCTTGGCCCCTGTGCCAGGAGGCCAAAGCAGCCCAGGTCCCTCGGTCTCTCCACACAAGCCATGTGATTCAGCCCCTTCAGCCCAGCTTGGCAAGCCACCTCTGGACCTTCTCCAGTTCCTCCCCACTCCTGCAGAACATGGAGCCCCACACCAGGACAGACTATTTCAGATGTGGCCACAACAGCGCTGAGTCAAGATAACTCCCCTTGTCTGGGTGGTCTCACTCATCCTAATTCAGCCCCGTGTGCAGCTGGCCTTATTCATGGCCAGCATGCTCCACTGGCTCCTATAGCATCCCTTGTAGCGACCACGGCCTTCTCCTCAGGCTCACTCCTCAGCTGGTCAGCTCCAAGCTTGCCCTGATACATGGGGTTGTTCTTCCCCTGATGCAGGACTGGCCACTTCTCCTTGTCAAACTTGATGAACTTTTTGTTGGCCAAATCCCAGAGTTTCCCAGGGTCCCCATGAACTGAATCTTCCTTGTGTCAGCTGTTCATGTGTGCGTGTAGGTGGCTCACCCTGTCCTGTGGTGCCTCTAACAAGATGACAGCATGAGGAATTGAAGGCCATGATGGATAATAAAAGGAGGTAGCAGTTCAATGGCCTTGCTGACCAAGGTAAGAATTCCCAATGCTGCCAGCCCAGAAACACCAAAGGAGGGCAACAGGCAAGCAAAGCCAGGGCCAGCGGGTAAAGGGAAATCAGGGGTGGGCTTCTTGAATGAGAGGGATTGAGGATGACCAAAGGGAAGAACCTGGGAGGGGGGACACAGGGAATCAGAAAGTTGGAGGTGAAGCAAAGGGTAAAACCAGGTGTTAAGTCCCAGTCTGATTGTCAGGCTCGGGGAAGGTTTGTAATGATCCCAAGGGCGAAATTAAGACCTAAACGTGGTCATATGCCGCCAATCAGACGTTTCATTGGGTAAATATAAAAGAGTAAAGCAATAGGAAAGGCAGGAAATATTAGGAGGAAATTAAGCAAGCATCCAGAGAGAGAGAAGCAAAGGATAGTCACCACCATGGATCCAGCAGCGTCCCGTTGGTCCTGTCTTCAGTTTTTTCGGTGGTGGATGGCCACACTCAGGTTTTGTTGTGCCGTCTGTTATCTGGTGTTGGAGAGGGAGTTTGCCCTCTCGTTTCCGTTTGGTTACCCAGGGCAACATCACGTACCCAACACATGCACATCTACTGGTGGGGCAAGCAGCCTGACCATATACCAGTTGGTGTCCTATTCTTGGTGGTGCCCGATAAGCCAAAGAATGGCCTGCTGCTTCAGCAAGTTTGCACAGGTTTCCTTGCAAGACGGTGCTACCTGATAAGCCAAAGAATGGCCTGCTGCTTCAGCAAGTTTGCACAGGCTTCCTTGCAAGACGGTGCTACCTGATAAGCCAAAGAGTGGTCTGCCCTTGGGTCTTGTCAGAGAAAAGAGTGGTCTACTCTCTGGTCTTATCAGATAAACACACAAGCAAGCTTTGAGACAATTGTTCTTAACACTTCAGTCTCTTACACCAGGGCTGTTTGTGGGCACCTGTCAAGTAGCCCTCAGTCTCAGCAGGGAATCAGCATGGCTGGGCACACCTCTGATGGGCCTGCACAGGAATGCAGATGGCTTGGGGAGCAAACAGGAAGAATTAGGAGGCTGTGGGCAGTTCTTGAGCTGTAATCTCACTTAGGTATCAGAGACATGGTCAGATAGCTCACAGCACTGGAGCGTGGCAATGGATGAAAGCTGCCTCTTTAGGAAGGATGGGGCAGCTCAGTGAGGAGGGGAAGGTGCCCTGTCTGTGGGCGAGCAGAAAGAAAGCATGGAGCTCTGCTAGTGACAGGTGAGGAGCCAGATGAGAGCTGATGGATCAGGATTAGTGGGCAGACCAACATTGTCACGGGTAATGTAGTTGGTGTCTGCTGTTGATCAACTGTATTAGGAAGAAGCAACAGATGAGGCCTTCTTCTGATGAGTTGAAGCAGCTTCTCACTTGCAGGCCCTGGTCCTCATGGCAGACATTACCCAGCTGGACATCTGCCGGAGGGGCAGCACAGAAGGGCACAAGGCACTCAGGACGTTTCTGGAGGGTACCAAGAACCTCCCGAGCATTCAGAGAGGGTGTTAGGAAAGCCAAAGCCCATCTCAATCTCAATCTGGTGATTCCATCTGGACATGAAGGGCATCAAGAAAGGATTTACCAATGATGCCGGCAGCAAAAGGAAGGCTCGGGAAAATGTGGGCCTGCTGCTAGATGGGGTGGGACCCTGGTGACAGAGAACACAGACGAGGCCAAGGTACTCCATGCCTACTTCCTCTCTGCATTTACTGGTAAGACCAACCTTCAGGAATCGCAGGCCCCCAAGACCAGAGGCAAGGAGCAAGGAAGACTTACCCCTGTGTCCCGATCCAATGTCAGGGGAGGTTTCGATATGATCCCAAGGACGAGATTAAGACGCTGGAATCGGTCAGATGTCGTACAACCTTTCACTTTTATTGGAGGGGAGAAGAGAACGGAGGGAGGAGGGAGGGCAAGGGAGGAGAGGAAAAGAATAGGGGGGAGAGAGAGAGAAAGAGAAGGAGGAGTCTATCACCGCCACTTCGAGTCCGATGATCTTGGGTCTTCGGTGGCCTCAGGCTTCGTCAGGGACCGAAGCGGCGGGGGGAGGGAGGGCGCCTTGAGGGTGCAGGAACAGAAGGAGTGGTCTCGCGCGCGCCGCCCCCCCGCCCAGGGGCACGTGTGCTCCTTATATAGGGGCTCCCACGCATGCGCAGATCACAAACGTGTACGTGCGGTTCGCCACGGACGTGCTGCCCCCGCCTCTGCTCTTTTCGCGCCTTTTTGTTCCAGCCTCAGCTCTTTTCGCGCCTTTAGTCCCTGCGCAGGCGCACGAGGTTGTTTTTCTCAAAACTGGGGAGAAGATGATCTTTTCGAAACGCGATGCTGGATGGCGCTACAGCGGCAATGTCGAGACAAAACCTCATTTGGTACCGGTTCTCTACACCACCCCGTGGCTCGATATTGCAGCTTGGTGGCATAAGACAGAGAGAGAAAGAGAAAACAAAGGACAAAGAAAGAAAGCGCAGAGTTGAGAGAGTTGGGGATAAGGGTGGAGGAAAATTGTGGGGAGGAAAAAAGGGAATAACATTGTTTCAGGTGAAGGAATGTCTTAACACAGGTTAACTGAGGTAGGTTGTGGCTGATGGATGGTACAGATTTTTGTTACACCACCAGGTGGAGCATTAGGAACAAATTGCATATTTGACACAATGTGTCGAATTAATTGAATAAAACCTGGAATTATACAGCATAGGAACAGTAAGGTGGCAGTTGCACATAGCAAATACAATATTAATTGTTTGACCCACGGTGCCCCTGGTAACCAGGACCACAAATCGCCGTTCCAGCCGCTCCAGGTTTGAACAGGGACATAGGCTATTTTCCTGGTATCTTGGATCAATTGGAGAACTACTTCTCCCACGTCATCATTTCTAGGCAGCAGTTAGAGATATTTAATTTTCCACACACCTCTCCCTCCTCGGCCAACAAACAATCTAAAACCATGTGGTGTTGAAGGATTGCCATGCGCATTTGTTGAGATTGTCGAGTTAATAGGTCTATGACATCAGCGGTTTTGTTGGCGATAATTTCTAGGGCCGCTTGTAGTCTGATTATTCGGTTTAGATTATAGATTGGTTCTCTTGCCCCTGCAATGGGCTCGTTCGGGTTCCAGGTTGCTGGTCCATAATGTTCAATTATTCGCTCAGGGGGCCATTTGTCATTCCCCCATTTTTGTGTCCCACCTAAATTTACCTTGGTAGACCGCATCTTACGGGCAATACTTCTATCCCCGAGGTTATCATACACTTTTACGCCTAATTGGGGTCCACCAGTTTCTGGCAAGAGGAAAAATAGGGGCCTTATGATCCCTATGTAACAAACTCCTGACCACCCCGCGGGTAAGAATTTGTATGCCGTATTCCCACAGATCCAATAATGCCGTTTTTTGGCTTTATTTCCCTGAGCAAATGGCCCATCTTTCCCTGGTGGAAACTGAAAATAAGTTGTGTCTTTGTCACCCAGAGGGCTGAAAAAGGTGGTTGCCCCATCCCTTATTCGGCCGGTACAATACCAAGCCCCATAAGTACTGAACATTCAATATTTACTTTTTGCAAAGAAAATTAAACAATTACATTTTCTAAGCAAGTACAACATTTCATGTTACTTGGCTATTAAGTTTTCCCATATACAGGACTATTTAATGATGAAAATAGAGGAAGATCAAAAAAAATAAGAATTATATACGTAGTAAATCATAGGTTGAACTCCTTGAGATGTCTAACATAAATAGGTACCATTGGAAAGCTATTGAGTATTTTTTCTTAAATAAGCACACACACATATACGTGCTTAGACATGCACCAGACAATTAGATGTCTTTGTACTATTGCATAAAGACTGTAGTGCACTGAAACATCTAACATTTAGCCTGTTTGCCATAGATATTAAATCTCAAATTATTCACAGAGCTGCAATGAAATACAAACATGTATGCACACATATGTACCACCAATTATAAAAAGTGATATACACAGTGGAATATTCTAACGGGTTAGTGTCCCTGAGTTAAAATGATCCAAAGTAGCAGGTGCATCGTGGTCATATCACCGTCCTTAAAAAACAAATAGGAACAAACTCGCTCCTTGGGTTAGAAGGAGGGAATAATCCATTTGGTGTGGATTTTGTATCTTTCGCTTTCCATGTATATTTGTTTAGCGGGGGTATCTAATATGAGAGGCACAGCTCCCACGGTGGGAAGCTCGACCAGAACCGGCTGGCTGGGAGAGTAAGATGATGCACCAGGGCAATTGGGGTTTCGAGAGACATGCACCATGGTTGGCCCCTGTGGACAAAATGCCGCAATTTTCGGGCACCTGTTTGTACCCCAGAGATTATTGACATTGGCCACTGCCTCCCCCACCCGCTCGGCCCATCCCGGTTGGTGGGGTTTAGTAGATCTCCCTTATTATTACAGGTGAGTTGTCTGATAAACATCCGCCCTCCGCCTCCCTCCTCACCCTGAGGGGGCGGAGGTTTTAGTTTTCCACCACTCTTTTCATCCTTCTTAAACCCTTCCTCCCTGTCCAATGCTGGCGCAGAAGGTGGGTTCGGTTTGGGAGGGGGTCCTTGCCGGGACCACCTCCGCACCAAGAGCTTCAACTTTTTGG